>NW_008752429.1:0-53198 GCF_000715545.1 Opisthorchis viverrini | reverse complement strand
TTTCCTATGTTGTCCAGCATCTTCCTTGTGATGAAGCAACAGAAGTTGAAGATCTGTTGGGAGATATTCCTCAGGAAAATCCGTATGACGCCCTTCGAGCGGCCGTCACAGGTGTGACAGGGAAATCAGAAAACAAGATGCTACGGGATCTATTCACCACTGTCGAACTTGGAGACAGATCGCCATCACAACTGCTTCGCCACATGCGCAGTCTCCTCTGCGGCCGTAAGCTAGCGGTGGAAATCATGGCCCAACTATGGTTTGACAAACTCCCACCCTCCATGTCCCACGTCATCAGCGCTTTCGTTGATGACCACAGTTTGGAGCAGCTATCCCAAATGGTGGATAAGATACACGAAACATATCCCGGTAACCCCGTAAACTCCGTCTTCCGCCCTGCGCCCACTACAGATTCCGACCCACTTCTTGCTTCTATGTCGAACCTACAAGCCAAGTTTGATGCTTTGACCAATCGCCTGCAACGGTTAGAGGTCAACAGGCATCGGCCACGTTCACGATCCAGATCGTTATCTCGTGCCCGTCCCTCTTGGTGCTGGTATCATCAATCTTATGGCCCAAAAGCACGCAACCACCTTGTTCCTTCAAACAGCGTTCCAACACCCCTTCAAACACCACGGCCAGTCAGTAACAGCGACGACTGTCTGTGGCCCTCCTCGCACTAGTCGTCTGTTCCACATCACCGATCGTTCAAGTGGCTTACGTTTCCTCGTAGATACGGGAGCTGAAGTTAGCGTGCTACCACATGAGAATCCGCTTCCCGATTTTGCTTCTTTCTCGTTACAAGCCGCTAACGATATCCGCATCGCTACATACGGCGAACGTTTCCTCACCCTTGACCTTGAGTTGCGACGTGCGTTCAAGTGGATCTTCTTTTTGGCCGACGTCCAAACATCCATCATCGGTGCAGATTTCCTGACCCATTACAACCTATCTGTCGACGTGCGACACAGACGTCTCTTAGACACGCTTACTTTTCTCTCAGTCAACGGACTTAATGCCCCAACTTCATCCACAGGTATCCGAGTTATCTTTTCACATTTTGCTGACATACCTAGGGATTTTCCGACCCTTACTAACCCATGTCAGTACGCCCAACCGGTCACTCATTCCGTCGTTAACCACATTTAGACAAGAGGTCCATCTGTCCACGCCAACCCACACCGACTTCATCCGGATAAGCTACAAATNGATCTCCTGCACGTCGGATGGGGAAGAAAGTGTGACTAGAAGTCCAAGAGTTCGTTTACTTCCCTTCTGGCTTAGCCATTCTGCGTGGAGCGACGTGCAAGTTGTTGCCACTCTCGTCTTAGTGGGGTCACACAAACCCTAGTCCACTTAATCACTCAAACATAGTACACATGTTCTTCCCTCATATCATCTAGAGCGATCATATGCATAAAATGCTAATAACTTATGATCTCTTGATTACAAGCAGTTACAGCTAGCACTTAACTGCTTTATTTGCCATGAAACATTCGTTTTCTGGAGTTGACAGCATTGACTCGGCGACTGGTGATCCTTAATCTTACTTTCCTGTTAGGTTGATGTAGTAGACCTCAGTTAAGCTACGATTATTACCACTTATCTGGTAAGCTGTTGCCCGTCCGCTTTTCACTTGTCCACTGTCGCGGCTGACAGTCACTCTATTTCTCTCTCCTCGCACCACTTCCCAAGCTTCAATCCTCGACCGCAGTTGCCCAAACGCCCATTAGAACTGTTATTCACTCAAACTGGCTGGTTCCCGGTCTACAATCATACGGTCCTCTAACAAAAGGAAAATTATCCATGAGCCTACATCTGCATGACTCCCTGTGTCAATCTCCGTCTCACCACGGAACTGCGTATTCCTTCTCCGACCCTTGACGACCGTTACGGGGTTGTCCACAAACCGAAGCATGTCAGTGCGATGATGGCATGGCACTGTCATATCCAGTGAGATGGCACTCCCGCAGTTATTTTCTCCAGAATCTCGACCGCAACCCCTCGCACACTCAAGCCTGTAGCCACAACTTCGAGCAGTCCCCATCCGGCCGCGTCTCTGGGATGAGCTCTTCCGTACCAAATAATTTTCCGCTGAGATTTGGCTAGCCTGTCTTTCCTGCTGCAATTTCGACTTGCCTGTTGCACAAGTTCAAATACGTATACGGAGTTCAGGTCTCCCTATGTATTAGCAAACTGCCCCCATCCAACCTATTCCCTTCATCTGACATCCCTATAACAGGGCAACCAGTGTGTCTTCTTGCTTTCAGATTAAACCACATTTTTGAGACAAAACTTGACATGTGCCCCCAATTTGAATTATCCTATCTCCATCTTCACTTTTGCAGGTCCTGACTCCGGCCATTTACCCAACCACCCAAGGTCACTCATGGCCGGCAATGGTTTTCAGTTTTAGTTCATGCCACCTGACTGTCTTTGATCTAGTCGAACCTCATGCCCATTTTTCCCAAAAAGTTGGGAAATAACCTATTATTGCTATATCATCGGGTGTTCCCCACTGTTTGTGACAATGTCCTCTTTTTGTGCAATCCACACACCCGCAAATCCCTCAGTCATGCTCCATTCTGACTGTAAAACTATGATCATGCCAGACGGTATGCTACCCACAAGTTGGGAATAAACATTATTATTATCAGGTTTGCTAAGGATGGACTGTGCCAGCCTCGCTGGCGTGATTTTTCCGGAGAATGATCCCCAGATTATCAGTCTGTTTTCCCTTAGTTGCCTTTCCATTAGAGGCGCTGTGGCGGTTTTTATAGTCGCTTCAGAAAGTTGTATGATTTTCTTCGCAGCCATGGGGCCCGGTATATTCTTAGCGCCTGGGTCCTGCAGTGCCTTTGAAAGACTCTCTAATTTCGCGTCGAGTATCCCGATTAAGGCGGAACACTGAAAGCGGTCTTTCTGAATCTGCATTGAGGATTGATTACCGTTTTGGGGGACTGTCCTCTTCGCTGCGGTATGCATTGCACCCTTGACGTAGAGGCAGCTGACGCAGACAAACAGGTCAAAAGAGTTGGCTGGTTGGCTAATCTGGTCGTCCTGTAAACCCGTGCATTTGAAATGCCACCAGGCCTTGCAGGTGTGGCATTGCATACCACGTTTAACTAACGTCATTTCGCCAACATCTGTTGTGGTCTATCAATGGCTGCAAAAGGCAATCGATATAAATTGATGTCATGTTTCGGACTAGATGTAACATAGGAAGTGTGCGCAAAATATAAAGGGTTATCTCTCAAATGTTTTGTTAGGGTAATAAAATTCAACAATTACTCGTGTGTAGTGTGTGAATAGATTGAACAACGAAAAAATTCATTCACGAATTTGCACAAGGGAAAAACGAAACCGATTTCGAACGTACCGCGCAATACGCAATACAGAATCTGTGGTTAGTTAGCTTTACCCTGGCTTTAATGCTCTGGTAAGATTCATAATTCGAGTTACATCATGTACCGTCCATTGCTTTAATATTTAAAATTAACCGCTTTTCTTCCGCCCCCATTTGTAACACCCGCCCGCCCCTATGTTTGCTTGTTCCCGCTACTCCACTAATTGGAGTTATCCAGCGATTTTGTGGCCGGCCTTGTAGACGTGTGACTGTCTCAAATGGATGCCTGTTTGCTCATCTGGTTTGTGCCTTTGTCGAACAAGTGGTTCATTTGTGGCGGACGAGTATCCACCGTCGACGTTTGTGTGTTCTGTGAATTCGTTTTATATTGATAGTACCGCATAGGAACCTGACACCAGCGGTGTTTGCCTTTTTGGAAACTTTTCACTTGTTGACGCGGTATTAAACCTCTGTCAAGTAGGTAAAAGACCCCCATGATATCCTGGAATTAAACGGTGATCTTTAGGGCCAAAACTGCTCCTTCCTATCACTTCATTGACAATGACTGTAGCAATACCCAAGGTACAAATATCATTTTTGACAATACTCAAAATCATTAATGAAGATCTTTATGCCAGTATGATTTATATATTAAGAGCAAGGTGAAGGAAGCCGGCTTCTCTATTTGGTCCGAAACTGTCAGTGTGGCGCAAAGGCAGTCGTTGGAGAATAGGTGATTCTTCCGTAGGTAGTAGCATACTCCAGCACCGGGCTCCAATAATATTAGTAATAATAATAATATTTATTCCCAACTTGTGGCATGCCGTCAGGATTGATCATAATTTTACAGTCAGAGGTTGCAGGCACACGGAGTTTGAAAAAGGGACAGCGCCATGGCACTAGGCATTATCCGATGCAGGCGTGGCCATCACCAAGCCGACACGGGCAGAGAAGCAGAGTCACCATGCGATTTTGGGGGGAATATCGAGCAACATCGGATCATTAGGATTTGAATGTGGCGGGCAAAAAACAAAGCGAGGGAGGGCAAAACAAGAGGTTTCCTGCCTGACACACGACAAGAAAGGTGTAACGGTGGAAAATGAGGAACAAGAACATAGGACAAGGTGAAGCTGCAGAGTTGGCGTCATCCAGCTGGTCAAATTGGACAAAAACCTAAAGCGACTGCCGAGGCCTCGTGGCCCTGCCGTTGGAGTTCATAATCAGGGTCACAAAAACAGTGAGTGGTGCTGATGAAGGGGGGCTAACAGAGCGGATAAGCGGTAATAGGAATCGCAGAGACACTGGCGTCGCCGTTGTGGAGTCGGGCACAATAGTTCCATGGAAGAGTAAAATGATGGCAGCGCACGAGTGGTTAAATTCGGACAAAAAATTCATCGGATTGGAATGAAAATGTCATGGGGGCAGATGAGGTCAGTTGGGGAGCATGCTCGTATTTGAAGTTAATGGGACGAGTAGGAGAGAGGGTACGGTCGAGAGAAGGAAGGGAATAGTTGCGGGTGTGCTATCAAATTGTACATGGGAGTGCCGTGCCATAGGTGGCTTGACGTGCTTCGGTTTTTGGAAAGCTTCATAGCGGACGTCAGTCACATTTAAGGTCGTTGGGCTGAGGTGGGAGATTCGCGGGGAGCAAAGTTCTTTTCAGGCTGGCCGACGAAACAAGGTGGAGTGAAGCCAATATAGGACAGTAGGTTTTTTGGTCCTTTTGGGGATCCTTTGGTTGTAAATCACAGGCCAGTTGCGGTGGATAACAGCCAATCAGGTCGTCAAAACCGGGTAATGCCGAATTTCAAAACTTGGAAAGATGAGGGGGTGGGATGAGATTATTAGAGCATGGTGAGTTTGAGGAGAAATCAAACGGAATGATGCGCATTAATATACATAGAAAGAGAAACTTGACGTCCACTGCGATTAGGGTGATGACAAGTGATTATATGGTATAGGATATAGATGGATTTGTTCTTAGTAGACTAGCGACAAAGGGTTGGGTTTGTTAACATACGATATTAAATTACAAGGGATCTAGTAAAAGTCGACATAAGTACACAGTGGTGGTGTGGTTAGGTATAAGGGCTGATGGGAGCGAAGTTTCGAGATGATGGACTGGTTAATTTTATATTTATTGCATGAGTTGGACAGCACCAGGAGAGAAAGTTAGTGTAAGGGAAATAGTCACCAGTCCCCGAAGCATTGCTACGAGCTTCAAGTTAACAAGTGGTGTATAGAGGATAAAAGCCCTTGGGCACTAGTATTGAATGCAGGTGGCGGAGAGTTAGGAAACTTTGCATACACATATTTCTCACTGTGTATGTTCACTCGTGGGAGAAGAAGGTAGGTGTGTGCGTTTTGTTTGGTTGACTAATTTCACTTCGGTGCCAAAGCAGCTACAGCTCCGCTCATCGATGCAAGCCCTGGGCAACATCGAGTCTCCTGGATATTCCATCTGTGTTTTTTACGAATTTGTTTTCTAACAGACAGGAGGCTAGTTTTTTTCCTTTTTTCACTTTTTTCATCGTATGTAACCAGTTTAATGGCATAATCTGGACGAGTCCAGCCCAGAAGCAACAAACAGAGAAATAGTGCTCTTTTATTGATTTCCTGGATTAAAAATCATGCTCAAATCACTGGCGATGAGCGAAGCACCCGTGCTACTGGAGGGGTGGCGGGTGTAAGAACGCACCGTGATGTAACGAAACAGGATGAACATCCCTGCAAGAAGTTTCGACCACCACACGAGGTTTTCATTCCTCATGCATGTTACTAGATCTGCAAGGTGACACACCACCAAGCAGTCATAACTGCTGCTTGTGCATTACTGAAAACTCAGGCAGGGGCAAAGCGAGGCCAGTATAACAACTCCGTCAGTTCGAACAAGAAAATGACAAACAGCCACTAACAACGGTAGCCCGCGTAGGCAAATGAGGCGGCAGCTAACGTCGGGACAACCAAAACAGGACGGAAATGGCCAGAGCGTATGAACCATGGCCAAATGATGACGGAGCGTGAGCTATCGAGCCAAACAGTGGCGTACTGAACTTGTAATTGCATGTGGTGAACGGGTTTCTAGACCTATAATCCGTTCTCAGATATGGAAAAATCTGACTATTGCTTGTTTTGAGCGAGGGCCGGGTAGGATGAGGCACCACTGTAAACGGAGCGGAGAGAATAGTCCAGGGCGGGGGCTGGCTGAGATGATCATGATATAAGTGTCTTTAAGCAAGTCAGAGGTAGCAAGGGATAGCAAGTGGGTGAATTTTCAAATTATTGTTTTCATTATTTTTTCGCCCACTAACCATACCTCAGCAAATCCAAGAGGTGGTCTGGACCCCGTTCATAAAGGAGATCGTGGGATAGTTGGACAATAAGTAGGGCAGCTGTGGCCTCACACACAAATAAGTTGTCCAAAGACTTAGAGAACGTATGTTGATTCACGATATTTCAAAACCGATCTGTTCCAGGAAAAATACCTCAGCCCAAGAGGTGGTCTGGACCCCGTTCATAAAGGAGATCGTGGGATAGTTGGACAATAAGTAGGGCAGCTGTGGCCTCACACACAAATAAGTTGTCCAAAGACTTAGAGAACGTATGTTGATTCACGATATTTCAAAACCGATCTGTTCCAGGAAAAATTAGCGGCCTAGTTTTGCACGCGCTTGAGGGCACATCAAAGGGATTTACGAAAATTATAGCGTGTATATGGCTCTACGTTCGGCCTAGCCTCTGCTACAAAAGCATTGCAGTAAAACAGACTGTGTAAGAGAGCTAAATTTATCATTAAACTTTCGAGCCGTAGTGGCTTAAGGCCTACGATTAAACGGCTGGAGCAGTAGGAGAGAGGACTGATCTGCGGGAATAAATTTTTGGTGAATGAACGTCGAACGTTCACGAGTACCAGCCTACAATTTTGGGCATAAAGGGAAAAGAAATCGGCAGAGAATTCTGCAACTAGCCGCAAGCACAGCTTAAAATTGCGACCTTTGCGTCTCGAAGATGGCAGGAGCGTAATATAAGAAAGCAGAGTCTACGTACTCGGGCAACCTTAAATTGGGCTTGGTGAGAAAGAATAAAGGTGCAAGAATATCTCAGGCCAAAATCTTTGATCTCAGTGGAATGAGCAACAACTTTTCCATCAATCGTGAACATATCAGGCGGGATGGAGCGGTGACAGGAAGTCACATGGGACTTGGAAGAAGAGAAGCCTAAGCCATAGGCACATGACCAGCAAGTCACACAGTCTGAGCCGTGTTGAATCCGGAGACAGGCAAGGGTTTTATCAGAAGGAGGAAATGTGTTACCAAAAAGGGGTTTACAATAATATACTGCGTCGAAGACATCATTGATGTATAGTACGAATAGGATGGGGCCTAGCACGCTTCTAATTCTGCTTGTTGCTCGTTTTCTAAAAGCTCGTTGACCACTGGAACAGCCAAGTTTCTGTCAGGCTTGCGTACAAAATTGCGAATTGTATAAAATATATGAAATTTTGAGAGTACGCTGAAACCGATTCACTACATTCCACAGTTTCATTCGCTTGTAATTGTTTGGAAAATTGCGCGCTCTGTTTCTTACTGCCGCAGCACAAATGGGCTGATGTGGCAGAGAAACTATCTATAACGCGCAGGGACCTAATTTCACTTGCCTGACAGAATTTGTAGACACACGCTCCAGGATTGCGCCAAGTAAGTTTCCGTAAGTTTCCAAGACCTTTCTTGCTATGTCAGTGACCTCACCCGATTTCGGACCACCAGCACCTTCTATCTGTGGAAGTTCCTGATGGATGAAGATACATACGGGAGCACAATGCATGCTGTTCGCTTACAAGATTCCACCTGAATATATGTTGCCAGACAATCGTCGGGTTGTACAAAGTGACATCACAGGTTGATGCCTGCACCAAAACCCGCAAAAAAAGCAGGGACGTTTTCGCAGGCGCAGGCGTTCTGTCTAATAACTAGAGGTTGATGGCTTTTAGTAGGCCTAGGCGTTATTCCTGTTAATCCTGGTACTCTAGGAGGGGGATTTTATCAGGATTTTATCGGTAGATGGGAATCAGTCGATAGATATTCGCGGGGAATCCCGTGTTTTACTGATAACCCACGCAAGCTGTCCCATCCATCAGAGTTGGCTAGTTCATGGCCTAACTTTGGCTATGTATACATCGACGAGTTGAATGGAGGTGGTGTGGAAATACTTCCAGGGTATCACGCATCCATAGCGTGCTTGATATTCGCTCAGTGCGCCGGGTGTAAAAAACAGCCACTTGCGGTAAAGAACTTCGTTGGGTATATCTTGATCTGACGGGAATTGGGACGAAAAAGGAGATTGTCAGTCACTGCATAGCCGGGCGCATTAAGGGTATCCAAAAGTTCTTGCAGCAGCTGTAGAATTAGGGATTCGCGGATAATAAATCATCTGAAACTAGGCTCTTAAAAATACCAAAGAATATTATTGATGGCGGAGAAATGTGCGGCGCGGTTGAATGGACACTACTACCTGCCACTCCGGTAGAAGAATAAGAGGCTTCCTCCATCCGACAAATCTTAATTAGCGGAGGAATATCTAGATAATCTAAAAACCACACTCTGTAAACTTTACGTTTTAAACGAAAAGTACGAGCAGGCGCTTCGCGCTTACATGGAGGAGGTATACACTGGATGAGTAAGAGATGCCTCCAGCTCATCATTTAATAAAAGCAGTGATATCTCCCGCCTTATTAAGTCGTCAACCCCAAATTCCAGAAAAGCTTCGGGTTATATTCGACCCTGCCGTCAAATGTCATGGTGCATCCCTGAACGATCACATGTATCAGGGCCCTTATTTAGCCACAAAACCTGCTGGCTTTATGCTCGGATTTTGTTTGGAGCATGTTTCTGTGGAGACGGAACTCAAAAAGCTGTTGTTGTGGGTCAGGGTTTACCCCTGTGATCGAGGCGCTCTAAAAGTCATGTGGTATATAAACCGTGGAGAACCAACCAAAACTCAATGGGCGTCTCACTAATTTGCCGCCTCTTCCACTTCTGTGCATCGTCCAAGCTACGAAATGTTGCATTTGTGGTTGTTGTTTAATTTAGTGATGAAACCGCCAACGCACAGGTTCGTTCGTTGTTGTATATCTCCACCCTATGATCCCATTGGCTCTTTTCTCCATGAGTGATACCAGGCAAGTGACCACTGCAATCACTGTACATAATTGGACGTGGTTGGGAAGACTCGTCAAACGACACCGATTGCACTTGCTAGGAGACTTGTTATCTCATCTTCGTGGCCTTTAAAACTTCAGATTTTTCGGGTGCTCAAAGCCTAGGTAGTTTAATTGTATTCCACATGCCGAACTTCATACATTCTATGATCCATCGGAAATTGTATGTAGTGTGATAGCATATGCCGTAAATGCTTAATTTTCTGGATGCTCGCTTATCTTTTCGAAGGCCTGGGTGACTCCACATAATCAGTTTTAGTACAGAGATCACGGTTCATAATTGTTTTGCAGTCCGAGTAGTAGACATAACTGCATTTAACGAAAAGGACTACTTCCAGCGTGTGAATTTCGCGAATTCTATGATTGTTTTCTACTTCATTCACGTTACTGACCACAGTTTTCCTGGTGCTTTCTTAATACCGTGAACCATAGTCTGCATAGCCGTTTGGTTGCCTAGTACGCTTATTTAAGCCGAAAAGCTAATGAACGTGCGAATCAGCATGTCAGGTGCAGCTAAAAGCGGGCTGTTTATAAAGCTCGCGTGAAAAGTTTCAGGTGGGCTAAAAAGCAATGTTAAAAAATAACTCACCTGTCAAGAACAAGTGAAGGACAATCAGTTAAATCTCTTCAAAAAAGCGAATATTCCATTGGCAGACGTGAAGCCCAGTTAAGTTAAAACCTATTTTTCCGATTTTCTAACATTTTCGCACATCGACCAGCGGTTATCTGTGGCATGTCGTAACCTACCCAATGGAGGTACGTAACGTCGACGAATAATCCAACTGACATTACCTCTCAAGGGATGTACAACCTCAGGCCGCCGCGTAGATGATTAAATGGACCAAGATTTTCACTCCAACTAGAGCTCAGATAGGTTCCACAGCCCCGTTTGAGGAGGCTCAACGGGGTCCATTTAAGGGGTTCCTAGCCGACTGTTAACTGACTGGAGCGAAATGATAGTGGTGCCGACCGATGACTCGGTTTTCCTGTTGAGTAAATCTACAGAAAGTTGTGGCTTGGTTGCAGCGTTACCGGCAGTGCCTACTCTTCAAGTCAGGCGCGAAGTGAAGGGGCTTTTTACCTTCTGGTGTTATCGGAGTACCCGAACTTTGCCAAGCACGACAAAGGTCGGGCAATCTAGTCATTTCGCGTAAACGTCACAAGTGTAACGCATCTTTGCTTGATGCGAATGGTCCCGGCAGTCGGATTCAAAATGTTTCCTGTTTTGATCGACGGTGCATTGTGAGTAGCGGAGAGACTTGCTTGGTTGAGCTGCAGCCAGTAAGTAAAACGCCCAGCTCTATTTTCTAGCCAACATCCTTTTATTACCTTAATCATTCCTCACTTTCATGAGGTAGAACAGCACTGCATAGTAGCGCAGGTCCTAGGCGCTGCCAGGGAGCGATACTGGTTTGTCAATGGGACCGGCACCGGCAAACGAGTAAAAAGTGTGTGCTCCTTATGTAAACACCAGTCTGCACGGGTAGGTACACCTACTGGCCTCATTGCCAGTAGGTACGGCAGAAGCGGATCGATATCACTTCAAGTGCGTGCGATTGTACTACTTTGCACCAACCAAGACCAAAAAGGGGAGTTAACACGAAAACCTCTACTGCTGCCTGAAAACTTGAGTAGTTTCCCTTGGAATGACAGGCAAGCTGTCGAGCTTCTCATTCCTGCAATGTTTGGTGCCATTCGTTAGTAGACGTGACAAGCCTAAAACATTTGTAGCGAAAATGATACGAATTTCCTTGAAGCACTGACAGAATTCCGGGATGACAAAAAGTGGTGAAGTCAGAGTAAAGTATTGACCGACTTTCGACTGTGAAAATGGAGTGGCACTTTTACCTACCGACTGCCAGCCACCGCGGCGGTGCGGGGTGGTGTACAATCTTGTTGATAAGGTGCATACAGTTATGTTTCGGTGAGGAAAAGTGCTTGACCGCTGAACTAAATAACCAACCTTTAGATCCGCTATCATCGGACAGCAACGATTCCAGGCTACTTACTCTTAACAGTTTATTGCTTATGCGATGCCGTCCTGCAATATTCTGTCGCGACGATTCGGCTCTGCATAGTATATCGACTGGAAACAAGTCACTTATCTTGCTAGCGTATTTCGGCGTCGTGTGATAAAGGAATACCTACAGAGTTTGCAGATTTGTGGCTCAGAGCCTCCCAAGAATTGGGAAGGAGTGCCTTGGTGTTCGTTCCTGGTAAAGACGTTTCTGGCAAAGGTAGGGATGTTCAGTAGAAGGATGCGATAATGCTTGCATTCCATCAAGCCAGAACCTGTGTCAAGAATGCACTTGAAGCACTCGCGGCGGTGGCTGATGTGGTACCACAGAAAGTAGTAGGCATTGGTACACTGCAAGAAATGGCGCGTCCTTCGAGTTGACGTGGAGAATTCGACCAATGGTGCCTGTTACCCCGACATTTCTTCTGTCTCTATTTGTGGCTCCCGCTCCGCCTTCACGTTTGCTTGTTCCTGCCACTTCAGTCATTTGACGTCGAATTTATCCAACCAAATGTGGATGACCTTGTTCACGTGTAACTGTCTCAGACGAGGGCCTGTTTATTCATTTGGTTTGTGCATCTGTAGTGCAAGTAGGCCATTTGTTGCGATGACCGTCTGCCGTCGACGTTTTTATATTTTTCGAACTTATGTTCTGCATTATTAGTACTGTATACTACCCAGCAGTGACAGGGTTTCGCCTTTACGGAAATTTTATTATCACGCATCATTCAAAGCTAATTTTTGACTACAACATCGGTCAGCCAAAACGATGGTTTTCTGCCGAATGCGCGTGTAAGGTACTACAATACCCATATTGCAATTTTACATACAAACATCTAACATCAATCACTTTCTGACCGCTGTCGCATGGCCAAGTGAGCGGTGATGAGGACGCTCGTACAAAATTCTTAGGAAATATTTATTTTGACGGTGTAGCCGGTGTGCAGCACAACATCAGCGGAATGGCACAACAAATGTAAATGGGAAAGAGCAAAAAGTGAAACCCTTGCCCGTAGCACACTATCACAAACTGAGAGCCCAAAGGACACACGTTCCATTATTGGCCGTTTTCGTGATCTTCTCAAAGGTGTCAAGCAGCTAATACAAAAACTTAAAGCAACTCCCTTAGGACAATTCGAAAACCACTAGTTTTCCAGATGGCCTTCACTGTTCGGGAAACTTGGTTGGTGGATTCATTCAAAAATTAGTGGAGGGTGAGTGTGTATTTTAGACGGTAAAAAGCTTTTTTCATCCTTCCTGCCAAAACCGCACATTTTGCAGATAATCTCTGTTGCCGGAACCTAAGCCTCCTAACTCCCGCGACAAACGACCGTGCTTCTGCTTCCTGGCTATGCAAATTATGACTGTGCGCCACTAATCAGCGCTCACGTTAACTGGGCGGCAACCAGTTTTACAGGTCACCTGCACTCATTTTGCACCTCAGAGCTCCACGTCACGAACCATCTCACTTCCATCCACGAAGATTCATACAGGAACTCAAAAATCACGAAGAGAGGCCGCTAGCCACAAGATGGCCGGTTTTTGGAGATCAAAGTAAACAAATACATATTTAAGGCCGATGAAGACAACCGTCGTTCATCGTAGAAGAAATTGCACCGCTTAAAACCTCGTAGCAACGTGATTGTAGGAACAGTCTGACGCATTTCAGGATACACACCGGGTCCGGTCATGCGAATCTGGCACACAATGATGAACCGACCTGCATAAGAGGTTATGGATGCTATAACGGCTCATTTCATTCCAGAAGATGTTCTAACAATTTTCTGAATCTGTAAAAAGCTTTCAGGGAGCCCTGTACTCTTGGCATATATATATATATATATTAGCTCAAACATGATGGGGTTTCTTAGACAGCTTGGTCACGACGAACCCACCAGACTCTCCAGGATGCGCAAAGTGCTATCCTCTATTTTTTTTACTTTTTGTGCTGGGGCAACAGAAATGGGAATTATACCCGGCCGTTATTGAAGGAATTACACCAGCATTCCAATATGGTTTACTTGGCCCGCGATAAACACAAGATTTGTTTTTCAGGACGATGCTTCTGTGATTTAAACAGATTTCATCCATTTTGTTTACAATCCCACTACTGCCCGCCCTCTTTGAGGTAGCCTACCTGGTTTGCTGGAGCAGTGTGACGTTGCACCCCGTTAAAAAAGCTTTCGCCGGTATGCGGGCCTTTGCGAAACACCGGCGTTCTTTCTCAACGTCATGTTCCCCCACCATGTTGGAGAATTGGTCTGAGTTCTATCAAGGAAATCAAGACGCGCCTTCGTGGCTTGGAGACGCAGTATACAGTGTTCGAGTAGGGAGAACAGAATCTGGGTGAGAGCTACCAGTCGCCCAGTTGGACAGACATGCTTAAGGAGCAATGATGAAGAACAGATCCATTGCAAATAGTGAGGGCTTATTTAGAAGAATCTTAATTCACAGAAGCTTGGGCACGAGACAGTAGTCCAAGGAACCACAGCGATAAAATCGATTCGGGTAGGAATGTGTAGAGGAAATTCGGTGCATAAAGAGTTACATTGGGATATTATTACTTTTTGGTTTACCAGTCCAAAGAGTGGACTTCGATTCATGCATCTTGCGCCCTCTCGCCCACTTGGACCTTTAATTGCAACCACGTACAAATTGTTCACCAGGACATAACCGCCTCGGAGACGACTTCATCTTAACCCTCTGAACCATTCGTTGGCATCCGACCATCCCGACTTTGAGCTGCGTTTTTTGCTTGATTCTTCCATGATTACAACGATTTTACAGTGCTCCCTCATCCATATGCATTAGATTTACCTCTCCAGTGACGTCACCGAGTCTACTAGGTTTTAATGTCAACCATACTATTGACAAGAAAATCGCCATTGGTCTCCACTTAAAAGTTCTGCTTCTTGCGAATCTGGCACACAATGATGAACCGACCTGCATAAGAGGTTATGGATGCTATAACGGCTCATTTCATTCCAGAAGATGTTCTAACAATTTTCTGAATCTGTAAAAAGCTTTCAGGGAGCCCTGTACTCTTGGCATATATATATATATATTAGCTCAAACATGATGGGGTTTCTTAGACAGCGTGGTCACGACGAACCCACCAGACTCTCCAGGATGCGCAAAGTGCTATCCTCTATTTTTTTACTTTTTGTGCTGGGGCAACAGAAATGGGAATTATACCCGGCCGTTATTGAAGGAATTACACCAGCATTCCAATATGGTTTACTTGGCCCGCGATAAACACAAGATTTGTTTTTCAGGACGATGCTTCTGTGATTTAAACAGATTTCATCCATTTTGTTTACAATCCCACTACTGCCCGCCCTCTTTGAGGTAGCCTACCTGGTTTGCTGGAGCAGTGTGACGTTGCACCCCGTTAAAAAAGCTTTCGCCGGTATGCGGGCCTTTGCGAAACACCGGCGTTCTTTCTCAACGTCATGTTCCCCCACCATGTTGGAGAATTGGTCTGAGTTCTATCAAGGAAATCAAGACGCGCCTTCGTGGCTTGGAGACGCAGTATACAGTGTTCGAGTAGGGAGAACAGAATCTGGGTGAGAGCTACCAGTCGCCCAGTTGGACAGACATGCTTAAGGAGCAATGATGAAGAACAGATCCATTGCAAATAGTGAGGGCTTATTTAGAAGAATCTTAATTCACAGAAGCTTGGGCACGAGACAGTAGTCCAAGGAACCACAGCGATAAAATCGATTCGGGTAGGAATGTGTAGAGGAAATTCGGTGCATAAAGAGTTACATTGGGATATTATTACTTTTTGGTTTACCAGTCCAAAGAGTGGACTTCGATTCATGCATCTTGCGCCCTCTCGCCCACTTGGACCTTTAATTGCAACCACGTACAAATTGTTCACCAGGACATAACCGCCTCGGAGACGACTTCATCTTAACCCTCTGAACCATTCGTTGGCATCCGACCATCCCGACTTTGAGCTGCGTTTTTTGCTTGATTCTTCCATGATTACAACGATTTTACAGTGCTCCCTCAACCATATGCATTAGATTTACCTCTCCAGTGACGTCACCGAGTCTACTAGGTTTTAATGTCAACCATACTATTGACAAGAAAATCGCCATTGGTCTCCACTTAAAAGTTCTGCTTCTCTTCGTCTCCATTTGTGCTTTTCGTGACCTTGGTCACATACTCAGCCGCCAAAGGTCACTTACGGCTAGATCCGGTTTTCCGTTTAAGTTAAACTCGGCTAGCCTCGCCATTGAGCCAATTTTACCTCATGCCCCATCAGTCTAGCATTTTGCTTGCTCCCCACAAGCTATGCATGAGAAGCGTATCTTCTGGGTTCGCCTTCCTCCCCGCTGTGTTGTTGTCGGCCATGTTCAGGTTGTAACCATCCAAACCATCTGTGTTGATCCTTAGTGGCACAATGCTCTCATCTGCAAAACCTTTGCAGGTGGAATAAGACTTTTCAGGCAGGAATGTTGCATTTCGTTGAACCAAAAAGCACTCTAATCTGCCTTTGTTTCGTGACAGTTTGTTTCGATTCATATCCATTCCAAATTTTTGGTGCACATTAACCTCGAACTTTCTGTGCTTTGGCTTCAGAGGTAGCTTCCCACGTGTTTCTTGAAAAATCAACAATGTATTTTTCATCATTCATGACGTTTGAGAGGGCGCTAAATGAATACTTGAAAGGCAGCTATGGGGTTTTTGATGGTTGTTGATTAGGTGGCTGTTGATCTGTTCGGCGAGCTTGGCAATTGGCTTGCAAACTTTTCGTCACCATACGAGGAGACATCATCTGTGCGAAGTTTAGTGGTTTGGGTGGGGTTATTTGTGTTCATCAAATGGTCAAAGTGTCAACGCTGTTCCGCCTTACGAGCGGATGTACCCCAGGTGCAGCAGTTGACCTGTAATAAAAGCGGAAATTTGAGGAAATTGAAGAGTCTAGTGAGTTGAGCGTGTTTTCTAACAACCAACGGCACGCGAAGCCCTGGCTGCTCAGTCCACTATGGTCCAAGGGACATGGGAACAATCTAGCGGTAACTTCTAATGATCTTAAATATTACCATGAGGTTTCTAGATCTTTTTACGATCGGCTCTTGGTTAATCGTCTAACCAAAGAGGATTTGTGCACATACAGTGCCCTGCTGACATATGAAACGTCGTCGTGTGAAGTGCAGCAGTTTGTGGCCGGTATATTTTGCAATATCCCCACCACTCAAGGCATACAAATACCGCTGGGAGTGTCGGCCAGCTCTGTTGAATAGGTGAAACATAGTTAAGTTTTTGTAATGTACTACTCGTAAGGTTGGTGAAAATCCATCGACAGCCAACGACCGGTTTCGCCCTTCTTGGGGCTCATCAGGTAGGCGCAATCCCCGGGTTTCCGTCAACCTTATGTTCTACTTGAAACCAAATTGCAAGAAATTAGCGAATATACACTCAGTTGCAAACTAATTTGGTTCTTTCGAGAGACTCTCCTGAAACCCAGCTGAATCTCTCGTTTATGATGTTCTCAGGCAAATGAATGTGCTGCACCAGGCCGTCCCATGTTCATTCTCTCGAAAGAGCCAAATTAGTTTGCAAATGAGTGTATATTCGATAGTTAAGTTTTGTTGTGGCAGACAATATGCTTTCGTTCCCGGCAAAACTTTTGGAGGCCGGACGCTTGCTTGTACTACAGTCCGGGAAGGGCCACTATAGCAAAATAGGCTTCTTCAGATGGCAGAAGATAGAATTGCCACAATGCTTCCCGGTGGTTGTAAGTGTCGGACTCGACAAACCGCTTTGGATACACCTTTGAAGCAACTAATACCTGTAACTAGAGGCTGTATACTACAATGATAACGAATGGTATGGGTAGCCGATGTCCGGTCATGCATACCCTCGTGAAGAGCAAACAGTTAGCTCGTATGCGTAAACTGTTCAACTTGTTCAGGGTACTGATGGCCGAACAGTATCGAGTAAAGATTTCTTTGATGGACGAACCGGCGCACAAATGTGGGCAGAGAATGATGTTTGACTGCGATTTAAGGTTGTGCTGATTCCGTATTAGAAAGCCTGTCAAGTAAAATGTATTTATTGTGATACTTTTATGTATTTTTGGTCACAGACACTGCAAACAGTCGGCGCATATTCCAACACATGGCTCGCACAGACAGTATCGTCTGGTAGGATTTTGTGTGTCATAATGCGAGCATAGAGATTCCAACAAGGTCCGCAGCTACTGCTTTGTACTGCTTTGTCTCTTACCATACGCCTCACTGGGTATACATCACACGAGCAATCCGGGAGGGTTCACTATGGTAGTATGACCAGTAACCGTCTGAAGAATGAAAACAGGCACCTGAAAAACCGGATGCACCACTCAGACACACTTAAACACGCCATACATCAGACGTGTCGTCAAGCCAAGTGGCTCATTCTATAATATGAAATGCATACGTCGTGTCACTGCGACTGACGGGAAATACTGGAGAACAACGCCTGTTGACGCCTCGAAGCACAATGCATTTTTCTGCAAAACCCCTGTGGGTGGAATAAAATTTTTTAACGTCAAAATGTTTCACTTCTTTGCACATATGCTCAGTCTAAAAATCCCTCTCATCTGCCGCGGTTTTTTTGCGATTTGTTCCCATTGGTCTCTTTTGAAAATTAGTGGCGCACGTTCAGCTTTGAACTTCGTGTGCTATGACTTCGGAGGTGGTTTTCGTTTAGAAATTTGTGGGTGTGTCGTTTTCATCCTTCACGGCATTTGAGAAGACCTTGAATGAATACATGAAGGATAACTTTGTGGTATTTGTGCGTTCATCCAGTAATCGAAGCTCCAACGGTATTTTGCGTTACGAATGGGTGCCCTCCAAGACCAATGGAAAGTCGTGGAACCTGAAGAAGCTATTTAGCGTATTTCCTAGTAAAAAAGTACGCGAAGCACCAGCTGTCCAGTGCGGTTTTGTCTACGGAGGCAAAGGAACCAACCAACCAACCACAACCACAAACTGTCAAAGTTTCTGTACGATCTGCTTTCAGTTAATGGATGCCTAACCGAAGACGAGTTGGGCCCATTCGAGGCCCCGCTGAAATATGGAACGCCGTCATCTGGGGTGCGGCAGTTTGTGGCAGATGAATTCGGAAAGATTCTTACCACTAAGGATATACATAACTACCGCTGGAAGTGTCGACCGGTTATGTTGAGTAGGTGCCGCATGTGTAAGTACATTTGTACATATGTACACATAAAAGCGACCAATATATCTCAACATTCAATGAAGTCCATTTTGAGCCTTTTCTCGGTTACAGATGGATGGGTGCGCTAGTTAGTTAGGCATCGTGTACCCCTAGCCGCATGTTAGTCATTTGCGTCGGTTAGGTTCGTTCAGCTGTCCGCTATGATTGACCTATGTTCCATCGATAAATGAGGTCCTCCTAGCATAATTCGCAACCTATAATGAAAAACTGGTTTTTGCCAGCAAATGTGCACGATGTTTAGCAAATAATTAACGTGCACTACGGAATTTTTACTGGCAACAAATAATCATCGACCAAAATTTGTTTGCACCAATGCGCCCACGCATATGTTGCATCTCCGAAGGCCATTTAGATTCTAGAATGTCGAGGAAATCTTTTATGCTGGAAAAATACCTGAAAGTTACGTTCATTGTATGTGAGTCATCGGTCTCCACATTTCGCGATTTTTTATCCTCAGGTAACGTATTCACAGTCGGTAGTGTTTATTGACTTTGAGAATTCGCTCACTTAAACAAATCGCCATAGTAAATGATTTTCAATAATACAGAAGCATATATATCATACATTGACATTCTACACTATGAAGTGGCAAGTCTGAAAATGCCGTAGATTTTGAGAAATCAATCTCATTATGCGAATAGCTAGCGGCAAAACACCTACGTTCTGCAAGTCGTCTGTTGAATGACCGCGTATGCACGTTCTCACGTTTTGAGACACTTGAAGCTGAGACCGCCAAGACTGCATCATCACAGTGTTTGAACAAACAAGGTTGGGCCAACCTACTTCATCTAATCTACAGTTCATGGTTTAAACATCTAGGTGTTCCAAGACGGTTGATGACTTTGCCGAAGAAGGCACATGCCTCTTCTTTCAGGTGGTGTGGCTTCAGTACATCCATCCGCTCTCCGTATTTAGAAACCAGTCCATTCCAAGCAGTAATAAACATTCCTAATAATTTTTTTCACTAATTTCTTCCCCATCCACCAACGGTGGCTGTCGGAACAATATATACCCTTACTCTTGTCCCTGGGCCCCAGGGCGAGGCTTCGACGGCCTGTTAACAACTAGACCGAGTGGTGGATAAGCTTCAGGGGCCGGGACATAGCCGGGCTAAAGCCGTCAGCGACCGAGGACACTGTACCTCAAGCCAGGTGGCGGTCTGGGGACACAGATTCGGGCTTCTGTGTGCTTCATGACCAGCCGATTAACGGCGGTGACCGCTGGTGTGCAAAGGATCGCATATCATATCAGGTCGACTGTTGCAATGGTGGACCTTGCCCGCGGTGCGATTAAGCTCTTCAGGCTTGTCTCAAAGGTGAGTCCGCAAATGAATAATTTATATTTCGTTCTTGACCCCAGCCTGTCTACAAAACGAAAGGGTGTGCTTGCTAACCGGTCCTCAAGACGGAATCTTATGACGTTGGCCTGGACCTGTAGCCGACTAGGACCTTATCAGCGTGTTCGGATAAATTGACAAGCAAAGTGACCAATACAAATTCACAAAATCACAACTGGAGAGGAGTGAGTAGTCAAATGGGGACTCACGAATGTGTAGATCCAATAGTCCACTACACTGATCCTAATGCAGTAACTGGCTGTGAAAGGAAATATTCACTTGTCGGAATTCCCCACAGATGGTTCCGCGTGCGTGATATATTCCACGGTAGGAAAATTATTCACGGCTAAGAAATGTCACAGGTATTTATTTTGACGTTCAACATTTGACACAGACAGAGATTTGGTCCCATTGGTCAGCAGTCAACAAACAGTTCAACGGAGCGTAAATACGCTCGTTCAGCAAGAAGTCAGCAGGTCGCAACGGAAAATTGCGTATTCGTAACATTAAAACAAACGTCATGATACAGCATGAACGATAGTTACAAAGTATGGTTTAAGTTCAGGAAGAATGGTAAATGTGACAACGGATTACAGACACTACGGACCGAAGCGCAGAATTTTAACACAATGTATCGCTTAAGTCCGTGTACGTCCATATATTCGGCTCAATGCAGGAGCTAATAGACAGCCGGGAGTTAATGTGTTACCACTAGGACTAACCCTGCACGGTGGCAGTCTGGGGGAAAAGACAGCGATAACTTCATTTGTAGCGGACTAGGACCTTCTCGTGTTCGAAAAAATTAACAAGCAAAGTATCCAATGCAAAATCACAAAATCACAATAGGAAAAGAATGAGTAGTCAAACGAGGACTCACTAATGTGCAGATCCAATAGTTCAGTACACCGATCCTAATGCAGTAACCGACTGTGAAAGGATATATTCACTTGCCGAAATTCCCCACGGGTGGTTCATGCGTGAGTGATCTATTCCACGACAGGAAAATTATTCACGGCTAAAAATGTCACGGGGATTTATTGTGACGTTCAACAGTTGATACAAACACAGAGATCTAGTC
Source organism: Opisthorchis viverrini (assembly GCF_000715545.1). Taxonomy (NCBI): domain Eukaryota; kingdom Metazoa; phylum Platyhelminthes; class Trematoda; order Opisthorchiida; family Opisthorchiidae; genus Opisthorchis; species Opisthorchis viverrini. The sequence continues at coordinate 31,968 of NW_008752429.1, read as the reverse complement.
CCACTGGTTCATCAGTCAGCAAACAATCCAACGGAGCGTAAATACACTCGTTCGGTAAGAAGTCTGCCGGTCGCAACGGAAAATTGTGTATTCGTAACATTAAACCAAACGTCATGATAAAATATGTATGACAGTTACAAAATGTAGTTTAAGTTCAGGAAAAATGTTGAATGTGACACTGGAGTACAGACACTACACATGTGACTCATACAAGACTATGACAATTAAGTTGCATACGTATATCGGAATAACCAGACGAACCAGAAATCCAGAATTCAGATCAGCGTAACAAGTAGCACGTATGTATTCGAATCGGCGCATACGTACAGCATTTGGAATGTTAAAACAAGAGAATAATGAATAGAGTATCAGTCATGTTCATCACAAAGACCATTTAGCTCCAGATAGTTAGTCTTTCAATGAGAACTCATATATGTCATGTGAGTCTCTTATTTTTGAGAAAACGAGCTACAAGAAATCAAACAGTAGGAAGCAGCGACTGAAGTTAGCGTTGTGCAAACGAGCCTCTACGACAATGTCACCGCTGAAGTGCCCTCCTTATAAGGCAAGTATTGCTCCCGGTTTGCCACACGCCTGCCTCATAGTGATACTTCGATAATCTGACATGTATCTTCCACTGATTTCAGGACGTCGATAGATCCCTGGACACTGCGCAACAATAAAGTCATTTGCTTCCTGGTAGGGCGTATGTGCTAATCAAAACGACCAATAAAATCCAACTTTTTATATCGTACCATTTAGAATTCCGACCCTTCTCAGCAGAGGTGGATAGGCTCAATTCAGTCAGCTGATTGGGCATCGTTGGCCTCTAGCTCCATGTTAGTAGTGTGCGTCAGCTCGGTTTGCTCAGATGTCCACTATGATTGACGTAAGTTCTCTGTGGCCAGTTAATTAGGCCGCTTGCTAGTCAGCTGGTGTCAGCTAGGTTCCTTCAGCTGTGCGCTATTAACGACGACAGGGTCGTTTTAGAATATTTTGCCAGTTACAATCGAGAACTCCGCTGTTTGCCAACAAAATTGCGCAGGTCATCAACAGTTAAGAGTATTACGTTCTTTCAACTCGCACAATTTATCCAACAACGACAAACACTTCTTTCACGATAATGATTCGGAGTAGCAATTATCGAGGTCTCTGGACACAATTTGGTATTCGACCAGTCAAGCAAATACAAGTAGCATTTTTTACATACTTTGCACATTTTGAGTCCATGTGGTTTCAAGAAAGCTCACTGAATTATTTTACCCACAGAAATATCTGCAAATTTAGTCCATTGTAATCGACTAATGTTTTCGTGAAATGTCATTACGTGAGGCACCGTTTTCACGGACGATGGTGATCGGTCACCTTGAAGCATAGCTCACTTAATAAATCACTTAAATGGAGTAGCAGCCAACCGAAATGTCAGCATCAGTGACCTTTAGTGAGAGCAAAACCTCCGTAAGCACGATTATGGACGGTCGTTCAATGCAAGCTGACCGTTGAGTAACGGGAAGCTTGTTAAAGAGACTGAGGTAGCTTGTGGACAAACACTTCAACACTAAATCTGCTGCAGCCGGAGTTTGGGGGCAGAGGTGTTGAGCCAAAAGAGAGGTTAGTAGTTTTAGTGGTGCTACGCTGGCTTTGAACCCGAGGCTCGGAAAAGGCATTTGTTTGCTTCTTTCCATGATGATTCCAACGCCTTTTGTCCCATCGCAAGGTGCATTTCGTCCACATGGACTCCAACTCACGTCGACATTTTGCTTGGAGGAAGGCATTTCACCGTCCCGTGAGCAAAATTTGTGACGGCTTCTCACTAAGTGCCTGGAATACCGTAATTTGAATTTAGCTCCAGATAGTTAGTCTTTCAATGAGAACTCATATATGTCATGTGAGTCTCTTATTTTTGAGAAAACGAGCTACAAGAAATCAAACAGTAGGAAGCAGCGACTGAAGTTAGCGTTGTGCAAACGAGCCTCTACGACAATGTCACCGCTGAAGTGCCCTCCTTATAAGGCAAGTATTGCTCCCGGTTTGCCACACGCCTGCCTCATAGTGATACTTCGATAATCTGACATGTATCTTCCACTGATTTCAGGACGTCGATAGATCCCTGGACACTGCGCAACAATAAAGTCATTTGCTTCCTGGTAGGGCGTATGTGCTAATCAAAACGACCAATAAAATCCAACTTTTTATATCGTACCATTTAGAATTCCGACCCTTCTCAGCAGAGGTGGATAGGCTCAATTCAGTCAGCTGATTGGGCATCGTTGGCCTCTAGCTCCATGTTAGTAGTGTGCGTCAGCTCGGTTTGCTCAGATGTCCACTATGATTGACGTAAGTTCTCTGTGGCCAGTTAATTAGGCCGCTTGCTAGTCAGCTGGTGTCAGCTAGGTTCCTTCAGCTGTGCGCTATTAACGACGACAGGGTCGTTTTAGAATATTTTGCCAGTTACAATCGAGAACTCCGCTGTTTGCCAACAAAATTGCGCAGGTCATCAACAGTTAAGAGTATTACGTTCTTTCAACTCGCACAATTTATCCAACAACGACAAACACTTCTTTCACGATAATGATTCGGAGTAGCAATTATCGAGGTCTCTGGACACAATTTGGTATTCGACCAGTCAAGCAAATACAAGTAGCATTTTTTACATACTTTGCACATTTTGAGTCCATGTGGTTTCAAGAAAGCTCACTGAATTATTTTACCCACAGAAATATCTGCAAATTTAGTCCATTGTAATCGACTAATGTTTTCGTGAAATGTCATTACGTGAGGCACCGTTTTCACGGACGATGGTGATCGGTCACCTTGAAGCATAGCTCACTTAATAAATCACTTAAATGGAGTAGCAGCCAACCGAAATGTCAGCATCAGTGACCTTTAGTGAGAGCAAAACCTCCGTAAGCACGATTATGGACGGTCGTTCAATGCAAGCTGACCGTTGAGTAACGGGAAGCTTGTTAAAGAGACTGAGGTAGCTTGTGGACAAACACTTCAACACTAAATCTGCTGCAGCCGGAGTTTGGGGGCAGAGGTGTTGAGCCAAAAGAGAGGTTAGTAGTTTTAGTGGTGCTACGCTGGCTTTGAACCCGAGGCTCGGAAAAGGCATTTGTTTGCTTCTTTCCATGATGATTCCAACGCCTTTTGTCCCATCGCAAGGTGCATTTCGTCCACATGGACTCCAACTCACGTCGACATTTTGCTTGGAGGAAGGCATTTCACCGTCCCGTGAGCAAAATTTGTGACGGCTTCTCACTAAGTGCCTGGAATACCGTAATTTGAACCCTTACATCTGTCGTTGTTCGTCACTTTGTGATGGAAACACGCTCATTTATTTTCTTGAGCAATCGTACTCGATTATGCCATCAGCGTGCCTCTGCAAGACTCTGACGGATAGCTTGGTCTTTGCGTCGAACGAACTGAGGCATGCTGCTTTTGATGGCAACGCCAAAAGGCGTCCACACCGAATCACGCTGGATGCATATGACTCATTTGTCTGCAGTTGTTTCTGTTTCGTGTTCGCACAGACTTCAAGCTAGTTCATGGTGAGCGTGAGCAACTCGATGTACGCGGGATCTTACGGTATAGTGTTTTCAAATTCGGACCTCTGGGTCATGAGTGACGACTGCATCCTCAGTTAGATTAACTGACTGTGACAGACAGGAATTGGAAATTCAGGCTGGTGGTTCCGAATTTTCAGAAGAATCTCTCCCATAGCTGCCTCCTGTATTATAAGCACCGAGGTTATTTTGACACGCGTTGGCCGACAGGTTTTTTTTTGGAAATTTCGCAGCGGTCTCTGTCAACAAGGTCAACTTCTGTGGTTGATCTGTCGGCGGACTTCTCTGACTGCCCCTCCACAGCTGATCCAAGCCATCTTGAAGCTTGTACTGTGTACGGACTTTACCGCTGTGCATCAGTCATCCGCTAAACAAATAAGTGACGATAATTTTACACATACTGGTTGTTGTACCGGGATTAAAATGAAACATTTGCACAATTTTAAAGGAAAAAGATTTCACAACTACTAGTGGTTTGAGCAAAAGTGTCGGACTGGTTACTTTACGGCCGACTCGGGACCTGTTTCGTCTTTGTCCTCCAGAGCCGATGGGGTACAGTTTTTGCGCCTAGAGGACCTCAGAAGGACCTTTTGAATACTTTGGACCACTCTGGGTTTCAACGTATGGCATGTAGGGAGGGAAAACTGAGAAGACACACGAAGGTTCGTTTACTTCGCTTTTCTCTTAACTATTCTGTTCGAAAAGGTTTGCAGGAAAAACACCAAGGAGTAATCTGGCCAGTTTTGGCTGCGTGATCGTTTTGAAAAATGAGCTCCAGATGAGTATCCTGGACTTTCACTTGTCTGTCTACTGGGATGCTGTGGCGGTCTGACTACAGCATTAGGAGCTGGATTACCTTCTTGGCAGCAAACAGACCCGAAATGATATGCACTAGGTATTCGTTCATCGTTGATTTCCGACCAGACCGCTACGTTCTTTGTGTTGGCACCTTCAGAAACCCTTAAAAGGAATATAGGACTGGTCTATGGTACCGGGATTAAAATGAAACATTTGCACCATATATGTTACACGTAGAAAGTATAGACCCCCAAAGCGCAGGTAGCTGGTGCAGACAAATCGATCGGGATAGTTAAACAGTCGATCAATCTAACCATCCTCCAAAACAGTACACATAAAATGTCACTAAGCCAGGCAAGCGTTCCACGTTTTGCACCCGAGTGATATCCATTTCGTCCACATCTGATATGGTACACCAACAGCTTTCTTGAAACTGTCTGGACTGTGCCTATGAATAAGCAGGGAGCGACAAATAAGTGCAACCAAATAAAGTTTATCGCATGTCGAGAACTCGAACCAAACGACAACCGTGAACTCAACGAATTGCTGAGACACCGAAAAGACTCGTCAATGAATTTGCAGAAACAAAAACTTTAACCAATTTCTACTTACCGCGACACTTCCTTCAAACAAAGTCGAGACTTTCCTCAGTAGCGAAAGTATTAGGAACGTCAGTAAGTATTTACTAAAACGAGACAGCAAACCTGTGTTTCTCGATTGCTGTTTCAGAAATCGGATATTTGGGGATTGAAGGTGATTAGGTGACGGCGGATAATAAACGGTAGTAATGGGTAGCGGCATTTTTGGTCCGACGTGATCGTATTTAGTCAGCTCGCTAGTATTGTGCGTAATTCAAACACGGAATCCAGCCATCACAAAACGGCGAAATTTTGGCGGACAAGGCGTTTATCGCTTGTGTCATGAGCTATGAAACGCTGTAGGGAATATCTTCCGGTGCTTTAGACACCAATTCGAAAACTAATGCCATGGCGGAGTGAAACACTAAGAAACTGTTATAGGCAAAGACGTGCATTCTCCGGAGTTGGCGCTCATGCCGTACGCTCAAATAACGTCTCCGAGACACAAAACTAGTGCTGCACGTAGCATTTACAGTTACAAGATTTGTGAGCCACTGAGTACTTTATGCTAATTGAAACTCAGTATGGGAATGAATAGGCCACGACCAACAGTACGATCACGGAAGAACGCAAAGTACGACCATGGCACAAACGCAACCATGAAGAACTGGGGACACGAAGCGTGGAGTAAACTGCAAGCAGATGGTACGCAGGTAAAAATGCAAGGTTCAAATCTTGGTCGGGGTGTACGTCAAAACCAAGACATACATAAGCAGGGTTAGCCAGAGAACACTGAAAATAGGTATACGTTACAGTGTCCATGGGCTCCGACGATTTACGATATATATATATATATATATATATATATAATTTGGACTGGTTGCCAGATCTTCACTGGAGCTGTTTACAATTCGCGGAAGAAATGAAATATAGGTTGGGACTGTTGGATGATATCCACAGTTTGGCTGACTGGTGTCTGCCTAGTAACGTCGAAAAATTCAGACTGATGATAGTTGCCTAGGCGCGCGGGACTGTAGGTTAGGCGGTTCCAAAGGTGCGGACGATAGGTCTTGGGGCGCTCATGCTTGTCAACATCAGAACGAACTAACACACTGCGTTGGCCTTACGGACCTTAAGGAAACTCAAGATGATATTTCACACAAGAAGTTTTAAGCTATTCAAACTGCTTAACTCGACGCTCTCGTGACCGAAAATAGAGCATAGACATCCCGTACACGAAAGAGGAACACCAACTGAAGCAAGCACAGAGACTGGATACCCGAACAGTAGCTGGAATATGGGGAGTCACGGTGCCAAACGATGAAACTTTATACGCTTGAATACAAATGTTGCACGGCTGGCTGGACTGTTATTCTTGTCCAGGGTTGTTAAACAGAGATCCGGAGCAACTGCATTTGCTCGCACCTACACAAATGCACCTACAAAAGGCCCAGTTCATGGGCTGAAAATTCGGCGGATAGACGGTTTGCTATACACCGATATTCCAGAAGAGCGAGAAAGGTGGAAAATAACTTACAACGCCAGTCCAAATCTCTACCAGCCAACCATCTCATTGAACGGAATCTTGCTGAAAACGGACGAACGAAGAAACCAAAGCGATGTACCCTAACAATCAGAATTACAGTCAGTACCTAGCTCAATCCAGCATTTTGATTCATAACCATTTATTACCGCCCTAAACCAGTAAGTTTATGGCACTGAGGTTAAGGAAATTGCGAGAGAGCAATCGATTATTTCGCTGATTACTGCTGAGGTTAAAATCCGTACAAACATTTTATTGGCGGACTTGTGATACTGAAATTCACCATGAAAGACCGCTATACTACTGACCTAAACACAACAAAATTAAAACAAAGAAGTGCTCTATCCTGAAGGCAAGGACGAATGTGATTACTGTCAGGATAGAGCGCTGTTCTGGCACATGTGAGGATTACGTCGCGAAGCAGCCAAGTACATATCACCGTAAGTCCGGATATCCTCGACAAATGTGGAATTCGGGGAATCGTAGTTAGGATTTAAACTGCCACCGCACAAACATGTTTTTGAGAGATGCAGCCTATCATTACCGGAGAGTAACTAGTGTAAAGTGCATGAAACTATCTTTTCCGGGAGGTCAACTTAACTACTGCTCGAGCTCAGGTTCAGATTGCTTCCCTTGTAATCGCAAAAAGTTAGCGTCCAATGTTCGCCACCACCTGCCCACTCTGGACTCTTAACTGAAGTGTGCTCACCAGATCCGCCGCTGTTATACCCCGAGTAGGGTGAGCAGTGCTGAAGTGGTCACCCTACAAGCTTTCCGTGGGCATACCTCACGGTAGAACGGGCCTTTTGCTTTCAGAAAATATATTACCCCGAACAAGGACAGTGCAACACTTGGCGCCTGATACCAGCGTATTCGGCCGCCAGAACCAATTACAATGAGTAGCCAACTGCACCTACATGTTGGTACCACTAATGGAAACTGACATGGTGCTATTAACATGCGAAACCAAAAATCGATATGTGGATTTGCACCACGGGCGGAAAGTGGACGGATACACAGGATTCAGCAAACTGGCGATCACGAATTACAATCTGACTAGTGATACCTTTGACACCAGCCTATCGAAACAGAACCATCAATTCGGAGCTTGCTTGGATTCTCAGATCTCACAGAGCAAACTATACCTCAATTAGGGAGTCCGAGAAATTCCAGTTCTATGTGACACAAGATAGATGGCTACGTCGATCTTAGAATTTCATCGCTTTTTAATCCTTGTAAGCTATCACTTCCCGTCGACGAGTGCTATTAACAGCACGGAATACAAATCCCCGACAACCTGGTTTGGGATGACTGACCAATTTTGGTATACCCGAGAAACACGATCTAGGGGTACAGAAGGCCTTGCACGATGTGGCCGTCGTAGACCGAGTAAGGTGTAAAACCTGATATTGATAAAGACGCCTAACATGTTTAGCAGTGGTTCAATGGAGGATATGGGTGTGGGTAAATAACGGTACATGCAAAATGAGCACGTTACAAAAGTGTATCGAGATGTGTAGTGGGCGGATAAACGCACAAAAAGTGAGTGTATGAGCTCGAGATCGCTTAACGGTTAAGGCGCATACTCACTGACCGGAACGTCCATTGTTTCAACCAAACCCCGGCACCCTGACCACTGCTGTCTAGCCTCGGGCAATCTGGAAGTACATCAGCCCTCGTGCTTCCTTCGGGGGTCGCGGTGGCTGGGCCCCGGAAGGATGTTACAGCTGAACGATCGGTTATACGGCAAAATAAACCCTAGACTGAGTGGGAAATTAAGCAGTCTTCAGTCCAAAGGCGTTTGGTACAGTCTACTACATCAATCGGAGCCGATCAGGCTCGAGTTGGTGAGGTAGTTCATTTCAACTGACTCGACCAAAAGCTGCGAACTTGACGTAGTTGTGAAGCTTAAGTACTGCAGTGGTCCCGTGGCTACATTGCTAAAACTCCGTTTCCTAACATGGAGTCATATCGTGAATACCAATAGTAGTCAGGTACCGTACTACGGTGCGGTCCAGGAGTAAACCAATACTCTCCTCTGCGACTGACGTGTGAAGGTTGTGCTAAGTTTTGCGTAGGTGACCAACATACTCACATTTAAAGAAGCAGTAACGCTGCTCCTTCCCTAATCCAAAGGTGAGTTAGAAAAGGTCATCCATAAAACCCATACAGTCCAGATGCTCCATCGCACGGGCAAATTATCCATTGCGGTCGAAGTAAAACTAAACCGAAAGAAAGCCCGATGCGGCTCAAAAGCATCTGTAGTGCACAGTAGCGTCAGCAGTGAGACACCCATGCCTTGCTCCCTCCGGGCCCTCAGGCTAAGCCAGCCCCAACCAGGTAACAGTGGTCCTGGGTGGAATCCCCCAAAGGCTCAAGGTGGGGTACCAAGCTCATTCATCGGATTGGGGAAGCGAGAAGTATCATTTGTCCTTACAGCTTTTCTTCCATCAGTATTCAATAAGTTCCGTGCCGCCAGTCCCCCAGCTATATCTCTTATGCTACTCCGTTTTCAGTGACGATAACTGTAGCGACTGGAACGAACGTGCTGTTGAACTGCACCGAACTGAACTAATTAGTCACGTGTGCCAACGAAGAGACAAATAATGTAATTTGATGAGAATTGGAATTTATGTTATTAAACAATTTTGTACAATCCAACGTGATTCTGAAGAGGCAGCGCACCCGAAGATAGCTTGAAATATAAATGCTTTGACAGGTCAAACGGAAATTACGTGTACACGAGAAAAAAAAACAGAAAACAGAGATCGGAGCCGACTTATATACAAAGGACGGACATAAAATGGCAGACCAAACATTGTGCACTTGGGGACAGCTGAGGGGCACTAAGATCAAGGAACATCACGTAGGTTTGTTACTCAAAAATATCAGGAGACTCTTTCGCCATATAAAGACTACCTGGTTCGATGTCTGGTTTCGGTGAAATGGAGTGTGAAAGTGGACGACGAGGCAACAAATCATCTGTCTCGTCAAGCACCGATTCTTCGTCGCTCTGCGACTGCAATTTATGACTATCGTGCTTCCAATCGAAACAAGATGATGCCAAAGAGACTGGAGGGATCGCGGAAGTGACAATTGGTCCCTCCGAAACCGACTGTTCGAATATTGTGGATTGTTCTGGACTTGATTCGCTAATCTTGAGTTTTGTATGGGAGAGCTCATCCGACAAGTCGGAGACAGTGTCAGCAGGGTATTTCTGTTCCGTCGGAGACTGGTTACCTGTCATTTCGTCTTCTGGCCGATATTCGCTTTCGGAAGACGATAGGATACGTCTCCGGTTCTTACGCTCCACTCGGGGGGTATTGGAAACATGCACCGAACCTCGATCGGCACTTCCACCAGACAGGTTATCGTTAGACGATTTCTCGTCATCGCTAAACCCTCGCCTGGCCTTAGTTCTTAGCTTCTGAAATGGCGGATCGTCTTCATCTTGTTCATCAGACTCCCGGTAACTGACAACAGTTCGATTGCGCCTGTAGGTAAACAAAATACAAAGCAAACGGGAGTCTAAGAAGATGAGTAGAAACAGATCAGGGGACCTAATGACCTACGGTAAGAATGTACTGGCAGGACAATAGGAATGATATATGAACTATTGCCTGCCAAGTGAGCAATTAGCATACACATCAGTCGACTATCCGACTAACAGAAACTTAACTACTCCCGCGAAGTTTCCGAATAGGGAAACCAAACTCTAACTGATAAGCTAGTTTTTAAGACAGAACAGACATTTGAGCACTCACAAGGTATCTGCGGTTAATTGGCCACACCGAATGATGGGGCCACAGTTAACGTGTCCAGTGGGAACTTCGAAGGTTTAAGCAACAGGGCGCTTATTGGTTTGCAAGCATCAAGGTCAAGGTACGCCGCTAGTCTGAAACATACCTTGTAAGTGGGGCGGTTTCCAACTCAAGTAGGTGTATAATCATCTATTTCGGAATTCCACACAGTCTCCTTGGATGCTGACATTAGTAAGCGCAAGTAGGATGGAGACAATTGGGTGATTGTTTTTGATTTGACGAGATCACCTTGATAACTGAGGGCTAAGTGACGAGCAGATACTCACAAGAGGGGGCGAGATGGTCCAAGTGGTTAGAGCGCGAATTTACTGACCGGGAGGTCCGTGGTTCGAACCCGACCTCTGCCTCTCAACTTCCCCTGTCTAGGCTTGGACAATCTGGCACGACCCTGGGTCCTTTCGGTTGCTCAAATAAACATCAATTCAAAATAGTGGCGTGGCACCGACTTCCGGATATGCACGCCATATGTACACCGACAGACCCCGCTAGGGAGAGGTAACGCTAAGATACGTCATACAGGACAATCGACGTGCCGCAATAAAAAATAACGACAAACAGTTAAATCTCACACTCTGTGCAAAATCTGACTGGTGGTCCACACCGCCTCTTTTAGAGCGCACTCAAACGCCTACCTAATATTTGATGTGGTGTGAATGAAGGCTGTCAAGGGAGGTCCGTTTAGACTATTGCAGAAGTGTACCATCGAAAAGCTCAGTATGCTTCGTGCGTATCTACAGACTCGAGTAAAATGACTAGACAGTTACAGGTGTTTGTCACGGACAGACTTGTCGTATACATCAGGCGCAAGTTAAACCCGGATCGCACACGTACGAGGTTACACTGTGGCCAGGGTTTGATTTGCTACGGACCATCTGACGGCAGTCAGATGGTCCGTAGCAAACATCGTAACAGGCTAGTCGACGTACGCATAGACCAACCACCAGGAACGATGTCAACACGTACAAATTAGGCTTCATATGCAATCTTAGAATCAGCCAGACCGACGACATATTCCTAAGAAAGCTGCTGACAACTGCCATACCATTCACAACAGAGCCGTAAGTTGGGAAAACTCACTTTGGGCGATGAAGAACCTCGCCAGATGCTTCGTTTTCACTTTCTTCGAATTGAGGTATTGGTCTTCTCCGTTTTCGAAGGCGATTTTGATGACGAGAAGGCCTGACGGATCGGTTCCTTTTCTTGCGGGCGCGACGGGAAGCACAAAGCCAGCTATTGTCACTACTAGTAGCACTGGAACTACCGAACTCCTCACCTTCCAGTTCAGATACCTCACTTGATACACCAGAAGGTTTGAAATCGGTATCATCGTCAACACTATCACGATGGCTTTTCCCGTCCACATCTGATTCATCCGATGAGCTAGACAGCTGACCGCCCAATCGGCGTCGTCTGGACCTCGGTTTGCTAGGTTCCCAGTCTTTCCAATCGGGACCGAGAATGTTTGATAGGTCCTTCCCACGAGAACGACCACCTGGACGTTCGGCAGGCTCCTGCGAACCAGCCTCATTACCGGATGCGTCAGATGCGTTCGTTTTACGACTCTTCCGAAGACGCTTTTCTTGTTGATACTTTTCGTCCTCCTCCAGGACTTCATCAAGGTGCTTGAATGCTTCTGAAAGATTATAGTGCGCCTGTCGTTTTCTTGTTGAGCGTGGAGCGGGGACGGGTGGAGACTCAGCTGAGGAGTCAGATGAAGAGTACGTTGTCACCTCACTTTCTGAACTGGAGTTAAGCCGTACTGCACGTCGATTTCGAGCAGTTCGTGGAAATCGAGTGCGCGGCTTAACCCCCCTCACTCGTTGATTGCCTTCGGAATGATCGTCGTCGTCGCTAGAAGCAGTAAAACTCTCTGCCCCACTACTTGGGTCTTCGGATAGTCCATCTGACGAGTCTGATTCTCGATATATAATGCCTTGTCTCGATCGATTCCTTGTCCGACTTACTTTATCAGCGTCTCCATCGTCCTCATCTGCCAATATGTTCGTCATGCTGATATTGACGTAGTTCAGTCGTTCTTGCATTCGCTTGAAAAGAGTTTGTTTCTTTTGCTCTGCATCAACTGCGTCTGCACATTCTGCTAGAGCAGATACCAAGGTGGCGTGTTGACAACGCGGGCAAAACCAATCCCCCTCAGGAATGATGAGCAGCGGCGGCCGCAAACACATTGCATGATGCCCAAGATCGCAACGGTCACACAACAACATCCATTCAGGCAAATGGCAGCGAAAGCAAACTTGACATGGAGACTCCTGTTCGGGTACTAGGTGACTTGCACCTACGCTGCTCAGCTTCCGCTGTAGACGTTTCTGTCTAGCTAGATTGCGTCCTTGTGTAAGACTGTCAGCGTCACTATCAGAGCCGATATCGTCTGGATTGAAATCACTTTCAGGCTTGTCATTCCAGTCTGAAATGCTATTCGCCTTCTTTGCACGTCGCGCATCTGAATCGCTACTCTCAGCAAATTGCTGTTGTAAAGCATGCTCGAAAGTGTCATCTTCATCAAACGATTCGCTAGAAGAGGAGGAGCAAAGCCAGGGGTTAGAGCGACTGCCATCCTTCCGACGGCGCCTCCTCTTCTTTTTCTTGCGTCTCTGCTTACTTTCATTGTTGTGGTTGCCTGAAATGGTGCCGATATCACCAGGTACTTGCGGGAGCTTGGATTTGGACCCACGCTTTTTCGAATGCTTCGACAAAACAATTTTATTTCCTTCTTTGGTGTGTACCTCTTGTGGCTTGGTCACCGCTGCGCTCGAGCGAGTTCGTTTAGGTTGCAAGGTTTCCATTGTTAAAAATTCGACCGGTTTTCTTTGGCGACCACTACGCCGAACTTCGGTCGGGTCATTTCCATTTGGCTTGACCTTGGTTGTGCGCTTATTTGACTGGCATTTCTTACCATTCTCTGCCGGTTGGGTACATTCACCATTGATAACCTTTCCATCTGTTGTGCTTTCATCATCCCCTGGAGGCTGAGGATCCGGTTTTACGCAGTGGATATTGTCTACAGAGTTCTCCTCAGCTTTCTCTCCAATAGGACCTTCTGAACTAAAATACAGTAAAATTAACAGAAAGTAGTGTTAGATGATGCTGTGCACACCAGATGAGGATATACAGAAACAGGCCCAAAGCGAATCTCCTTCTTTGGCCTGAGCGACCAGAAAGTAACATCTAACCACACAGCTTAGTAACAGAGAATAGTCTCCTTAATTTATCAGCTCCACATCCTATTACTACCTATGCAAATACTATCCCGTCTGTTTGTAGCTCCAAAAAATTGGCGTCGATTCCTGACCCTATACCCAGAAGAATGGAGCCTACACATGCCCTACTAATACAGAAGGATCTTCTCAACGTAGCAGCGTTTAGTCTGTATCCTTTGTCAGATAGGTCAACAGACCACCCTTGCTCAAACCGTTTTCCTCTTTGAGAATGTGTATTATGCCTCCGAAACAAGCACACGAGAGCCTACTACAGTAATGCATCTGTACACGATCCAACGTAGTCCGCTTTATTCACGGTTTCTCTGAGTGTCAGGTGATCTGGAAACAGTGACCCGTCGTCTAAAAGGTGTGAGTATTGCTTTGAATGCGGATGATAAACTGTACGGATATCAGCATTCTGGCTGGCGATTCAAATTTTCACGTGGGAGGAATCGACATGAATGACAGGAGCATCGGTGAAAGACTCGGTAGAAGGCGCTTCCAAAATGAACAACGATGATCAATCCCAAAACTATGCGCTGATCATCATCTAGTTACGGCAAGTACAAACATGGGTGTTGCGTGACCTGGCGCCCTTTAAACCACAGCCAATACAACACCCAGAATGATCTTATGGCAGGTGGCTATAGATGGCCATCTCGTGTTCGGACACGTACGATGAGTTAGATCGCGCTCTGGTTCTTGTTTGGGTTGCAGCATGTCCCACAGCAACCAAGAAAATCACTTATCGTTATGATAATTACTAGCTGCATGATTCGGTCGCCAAAGAATTCCAGCAGCAGCAAGTTACGAACAGGAAACATGTCAGTCTGTCAAAAAATGGCTCAATGGAAATCCAAAACGCTGTGAACGCTATGTTTGACTATGTGCTAAATGAGGTCACAGCCTAATTTAAGTCACACCTCACAGCAATCCACGTCTCTGACAGGGCAAGCTGGGCTAACCAGAGAAGCACTCGGTGACCATGTGACCTTTGTTGATCCGACTCCAAGGCGCTTCTTGTTTCTTGGTTTGCTAATCTTATATTTGTCTCTCTTTACGTACTCCAGTTGAGATACTGGTCCTTTGCACGTAGTAACGCGTAAATTGGATCTAGTTCAATCCATCGGTTGCTCTAGTCCATGGTTCAATATCATGCTTCCAGAAATTCCCTTCCTTGTCTCGTGTCTCGTGTCTCTCATCATCATCATCATCAAAGGCACGTAGTAACGCGTAAATTGGATCTAGTTCAATCCATCGGTTGCTCTAGTCCATGGTTCAATATCATGCTTCCAGAAATTCCCTTCCTTGTCTCGTGTCTCGTGTCTCTCATCATCATCATCATCAAAGACAGCAACATCAGTGTTGGCACTGATGCTTCACTGCCGTACAGCCATAAGGTTTATCTAGTTATATATATATACCTATGTCAAGCATACTGAGGTGCCTACACCTCCAACCGCTCAATCAGACAATCTGGAAAGAAACTGACAGCACGAACGCCACTGACATCGATTAGCCACCATTTCTTGCAACGTCTTCAGCCAAGCAGACGGGGTCACGGGGACCCCATCCTGGAAGTCGCACAACACCAACAACACCCAAACTCTTTGTGATCTCTTTGACGATTTTCTGCCAAGTCATGTGCTGTCCACCTTGCGGTTTGCGCCATCATGAAGCAGGCACGAAGAACAACACTCGTCTCCGTAGACCGTGTTTTGGCATGCGTAGCACATGACCGAGCCATCGCAGTCGATGATGCTGGATGTTCTTCCGGATTGAGGTGCCTGCAGCACAACTAAATACCCGTTTTCTAATCGCCTCGTTACTGACGCCATCCACAACCAGCCACGCTTCTGAGACATCGGTGGTCGAAAACCTGAAGACTCCTCACATCATCTGTCCGCAGAGACCATGTCTCGCACCCATACAACAACACAGCCCTTACTGTGTCTCTATGTCTCTATGTGCGAAGATTTCTGCGACTTCCAGATTAAGTTTTCGACCCTGGTCTTCATGTATGGATATCAAAGATAGGGTCTCATGTCTTCTAGAAACATGGCACTCCACGACGGACTTGATCAATCGATGGACTGAACTAGACCCAATTCACGTATTACAACGTGTAAAGGACCAGTATCTCAACTGGAGTACGTAAAGAGACAAATATAGGATTAACAAACCAAGAAACCAGAAATGCTTCGGAGTCGGATCAACAAAGGCCACAACCTGGAACCGAGAGGGGTTAAAGACAAAGGTCAACCCAACGCCGACCAGAGTGCGAAAGCAGGAGAGGCTTAACCCATAGGTCACGTGGTCACAGACCAATCAGGACAGAGGATAACAGAGCAACCAATGTTAACGCCCGACCGAACAACCAATCCTGATCGAAGGTCAACACCGGCTAGCAGCACGTATATTAACAAACACGCAACACTACTCAACGCACAACCACTGTCCGAAGGCTAGCCGTCTCTAATAACCGAACATCACATCATTTGGATGGATGTGTCACGTACAGGACACGGGCCAAACGAAGGCATGCCCTGATTGGTCAGAATGCCAGCCAATCAGGATCGAGCATCTTTGACCCTCCTCACGGAGATTTTAGCATGACTTTGTGGGACACTCTGTGATACAATTGTAATAATCCACCTTTGGCTCCATAAAGGGCTGTGTAGAGCTACCGTGCCTTGTGATATACCATAGTGGGCGGAGCAGAAAGCCAAGGGAACAATACAGAGTTGCACTACCGTTCAGTAAGACACAACAACCATCAACCAGTCGCTACGTTCCCTAACAACGCACTGATGATGTCACCCTGATTGGTAATGAAACGTTTGCAATAAAATTGCGTACCTTGGCGAAAAAACTAATAACCATACAGACATGTCTGAATCCAGAGGCGTCACTATTGGGAGTGTCCAGTTCTAAGTGTCACTCATTCAAGTGGAAAGTATTGTAAATTACAAGGTTACAGAAAGCTCATGATGTCATTTGGATAGGTATTGGCGCCCAACAGGTATCAGCACCGGCAATTCGTCAAGTCAAGCCTTGTTGTAGGATTTCCAGCGGACACATGGATGTCATGTAATATAGAGGACCAGAAAACGACTCACCAACCATATTTCTTGATGCTTGCATTCTGACACGGCCCTCCCGACACTAGAACTCGCTATTCTGTAGTTTCGTGGTTGTGCGATAGAGAAGGGCATGAAGCTGTTTTCGTACCTACTCGACCCGTTACACATTAAGGATCACCTCACATTAAGATCCAAACGATAGTGTCCGACTTGATGGCACCAGCTGAATACAGAAGATACATCACAGTATGCACAGCTGGAGCATGCGGTGTTTTATCGAGCGTGATGCACTTTCTCAATTGGATTCCATAGCAGTGAAATAGCTCTTAACGATTGAATTTTTGGTCGCACGAGGAACCTCTGTAGGACTCTGATAGGTTTGGTCCATGCGAGATAAAGGAAACAGAAGTGAGTGGTAACCCCTAGCTACAAAAACCAAATCAGAATCATGCAACAGCGAAAGAAATCCTATGCTACGGCAAGGCTGTACATCAACTGCTCATTTACAGTACCCGTCACAGTAGCTCCGCCTGACGACGTTCCTTATCAGTTCTATTTTGACGTGTCTCTAGGTAATGCGCTTGCATTAAAATGGACAACTAAAAAAACGACGCTGTTCTATTTGAAAGCGGAACAATCAATTCCACAGCTAAACTGACAAAAAAGAACACTATTTATGGTTGTGTACCTCAAAGGTGATGCCTTGGTACATAGTTCCGTGTCCTCAGTCTTTATTAACAGGTTAGATGGTACGACGGGGGCTGCCGATCCGTTAGTGACGGTTGGTATCGGCGTAGGTGGGGGCGTGCTGGGGGATGGAGGAAATGGTTTCACCTCCCGGTCCATGACAGAACTTGCCGAATCCAATTGTTCTGACTCAGTGGTGGCGATACCGTTGTGAAGCAAAGTAGTTGCTATTGTCTCCAATAAGGAATTAGATGGAGTGCACTGGTGAACCAGAATGTCAGCCAACTTGGATTCCGGAGGGCAAGCATCTTTGAGTTCGTGATGCAACTGGCGAATTTCATCAGTTGTTTCGCAAACCAGCTAAAAAAGTGAGAATACAGGGAGATTTATGCATTGCCCACTAAAGTAAGTACGTCACTGGTGCACTGTATTGAATACTGGAATGAAAGAGCTAACGATTATGAGGATGATGTTTGAAACTGATATTGAAACGCCTGACACTGGCCTATAATTCTGTTCAAAAGCACTAGTGTTCCGGCACTGGTAAAGAGAAAAAAGATAAAAAGGAGTAACCGCACACCGAAAATATGGAAAGCACAATTCTAAAAGTTGCGAAGTGCCTTCGGGGTCATGAAGGCAACTTAAGTCATTCGGACAATCAAGGACATGCAAAGGACACGATTTTGAGCAAGCACACCGTCGGTCTAATGTGAACTTAAAACTCGTACTTGCATGTGAAACAATCAGGGGGTAGAAACACCATCTTCTGAATAAACCACGAACTTCCCGTACAGTAGTTTTAGCTGCCAACTCAGTTTCACAAACATTGTTTTTACATTTTGGTCTAGCGCACGCACATATTCACCGAATGGGAGATATTAAGCTGCTGTGTCAAGTGCAGAGTTTACGGCGCCACAGAACGAACGACACTACTTTGGGGATTATACAGTAGGTTCCAGTTGCCTCAGTATGATCTGGGTGGGTGCCTTGGGAAACAAAAGAAGTTGCCATTTGCATCCACCGAAATCATCATCAACATCAGGTGTAAAACTGTACTTGCCGCACAGTGGTCCCAGCTGACACAATTTCTTTCACCGACTTGAGGAGATGAGGAAGACAAATGCGCATTGGAGGCGGTAGGGATATTGGGAGGGCAGCTACGCATGGGCGCCATCGAGACGGCAACTAGGACACGTATAAAAATGTCTCTAACCCTTGATGTGTCCCGTCTCTGGGTCCCCATCCATGGATACGACAATGACCAGCAGAACTTAATTTGCTGGTAATGGCTTTCATGCTTCGCTGCCAAGTCATTGATTGAACTCCCCTGGCTAGTTTCCACACACCAAGTGGTTGTGCGAAAAGGACCTTTCGACGACTGGCATACGGAACACGTGGCAGAGCCAGCGCAACCTATGCAGTACGATCAGTTATCTATCGTGCGCGAGTTACTGCTTCCAACAGCCGTTTGACGTTAGCATTGCTGATCCGGCGTTCCCACCAGACTCGGGCAATGCTCCGAAGACATCGATAGTCAGACACTGGAAACCTTTTGACCTCCTCAACGTGCAGTGGCCAGGTTTCTGATCCGTACAGTAATATGGAGCGCATCGCAGCATTGTAAACTTGACAACTGATGGATAGGCTTGTCACGTCTACGCCACAGGCGATGCAATTTCACAGAAGCTGTTCCGGCCAAACCAATCCGAATGGAAACGTCATCTTTCGTGAGATAAACGAGACTGAAACAACTGTTCAGGTCTACTACCACAATCCGTTCATCCGCAAGTGTGAGGCTAGGTTTCGAGCCAACCCAGCTTCGCAGCAGCAGTTTACACTTTGCAGGTGTGAAGCACACGCCAAACCGTGAGGCGGAATTACTTAGATCATCTAACAGTCTGCATTAACGCGGCATCGGATCTGAGAGCTATATCGTCTGAGTACTCGATATCCGTGAGCGAGTGCCATGGGCGCTTACTGGGGATGATGGACAGCATCCAGAGCCCAACGAGAAATTTTCGGAACAAACTGCACGATGAGAATAGCGGATGAATAATGCCGAAGAACGCCGAATGGTTGTTGGAGAGTGAATTGATGACCGTACATAGGCTATGCTGGAGTAGTCATAGCCCACAGACCATCGCGACCGCTTCCTTGAGGAGCACTTATTGGACAACCATTCACAAGACAGAAACCGTCTAAGTCAGTTGGCAGCGAAGTATATAATAAACTGGCGGTAAACTCAGCTGAGTTTCCAACTGTCGTCTCCTCGAAATGAGCCACACCATTGACATTGAGTGCTGTCCAGTAACACCCCATATATATATATATATGTGTGCAAATAACCCTCAGTAACACTTTTGACCAATTGGGGTGTTAAGGTTAAAAAGATGCTAGGGGTGACTCTCTGGGAGTACTGTTGTATGCGCCCATGTGAGTGTGGGCCACCACATCACTTTTTTCATTGATTGTACCTCGATTTTCCGCTTGTCCACCCTTAACAAATATGGGTATGCTGATGACTTTAGGACTGTCTCCACCTGTCTATCCTTTGTTGTTCACACACCGGTTATATTGCGTTCATGTGGATGCACGTTTAGCTCAGCGCAAGCCGCAAGTGACATTGCCAATTATGTGCGGGGGTTTGTTCGTTTCGTTCGATGCGACAGACAATAGCCCACCACAATCTGGTGTCACACCATCAACTTCAGGCTACTGACTATAAAGCCATTTGATCCATCCCTTTAAGCTCATCAATTGAGTCCTAATGAAGGCAAAAGTCCAGCGTAAGTGATCTGACTTCTTTCTCAATGGCACCTAGTTGAAGTATAGCCTTACGGTCTAGGAGTTACCAGGTCCTCCGTGAATATCATGATATAAACTGTACTCAGACCCTGACTAAGTCAACAGCTATTTGAAAAATGCAAGTTGTGGGAAACATCAATCTTCAACGGTATACGGTAATATGCCATGGGTTACAACTATCACAGCTTCATTCACCGACAACCTGGGAAAATAATTACACTGGAGGCCGTAGTTGTTGTAAATGAAACGTGAATACAGGAATGACATTGAACTTTTCATTGGAAGTATGGAAACGGAAGAAGAAACACTGAAGGCAACAGCCTGGATGCATACGCACCACCGAACACGCAACTGGGCCACGTCTGACAGTATCTCTAACCAGTGATATGTACCCCGTTCCAAAGTTTCCATCCAAGAAGGGGCCAATGACTAACACAACTGAATTTACTGGTAATCGTTTTCGTGCTTACCCAACAAGTCAATGATTGAATGCTCATGGAATGATAACACCTCCCAAGTGGTCGTGCGAAAATCGTTGTTCGAACAGGTCAATAGACTGACATAAAGGGAAGGTGACCAAGCCAGTGTAACCTACCGAATGCAACCATTTCAGCTCTCCAAAAGCTTTCAGCACCAGACTCGTGAAGTGACCCGAAGACGCCATTAGCTCGCAGCAGCCAGGTTTTTGGTCAAGAAAACAGTATACAGTGCACCAGACGAGGTGATTCCATACGTGCGACACATACGACCAAAACCATTAGTCTCTTCCCGATTCGGATGGAAATATCATCTTCAGCTAAACCACAGTGACTCATACAACTACACAGGTCTAAGAATTTGTCTTTTAACCCAATCAGTTCACCCAGGCTTGCAGCAGCACTCTACACTTTGCAGGCGTGAAGCACGGCTATGACTTCCGAGCACGAAAGCCGTGGGATTGTTTTCACAGCATAGGCAGTAGGGGATGGGAATGAATCTTTGTCGATCACACCGATGACGAAGTCGAAGAAAAAGGGGAAAGGATGCTCACTAGTGGTCAAACGTCCAGACGAATTCATGGAGTGGACAATGATGATAGTTAAGCTGTAACACCCTTTCGGTGCGTAGCCGCCATGCTACTCGAAGCACGAGGGTTGACATACTGCCAGCTTAGACAGGAGCAGTCTAGATGCCGGAGTTGGGCTGGAGACACGGACCTTCCAGACAGTAAGTTCGCGCATTAATCATTAAGCTTTCTCGGGCTGAATGGATGAGTCAAAAGTCTGCTCCAGTTCTCGGAATATACTCTTCTGCATAATTATGACCAATAAGAAATCCATGTTTTAAAAACACTACTGAATAGGTCAACATATGCTGACCCAAAAACGAACTGCTTGGTCTGTGGTGTATAGTTAAGAAGAGACTACGGGGGTTATACAAACATATACATCCTAAATATTTACAGGAAAAAATAGGCGAAAAGAATTTGGGGAGTTATACGAACAGTGGTTGAGAACCAGAGTCCGAACTTCCGTAGCTTGTGATCACTTTACAACAGCGAACCCCGAATGGTACAAAGACGCGCGCTAGAAATAGGAGAGAAAAGACCACCAATAACAAGCTTACCTGTATTTTCTCATGTTCCGCTTCTTCACGATAAAGAAGCACGTTTACTTCGGAGTCCTTCAATAACCAGTAATTTCTTCCCCAAACATCCGTACCAAGTGGTCGAAACCTCAAATCAACCGCCGATCGCAGATTTACCTTTTCTTTAAAGGCCTGGTTCCGATCGAACTGTGTCTCGAGAAGTAGCAAAAGCATTTTAGTTCGGATAGGGAAATCCAAGTCATAATAGACAAGAGGGGGTGTGGATACAAATTTTCGGTTGGTAGCCGTTGAAGGATTACCGGAACCACGCTGCAGCAAATCTCCTGCCAGAAGCAAATCTTCCGCGTCATTCGCGTGAATTTGCAAAAACCGCCCCAAGACAGGTTCCCAGCGTTCGGGTCGGGCGCGATATTTGAGCTTGTTAAGTAGCTTTATGTGCAGTGTTTCCCACTTTTTCCAGTTTGCTGAAAAGTCGGATGAAAAGGTTGAAAAGATAACAGAAGAGTAGCAGGCAGCGTACAATGAGACTTCTGTTGGATGAGTCAGATGGAGAAAAACCGAACAGCTAATGGCAAGCTGAACTGTTTTTCGATTCCTGATGTCCCAGTGTTCTAATGGCTGTGCTAGATGGTCACGAATTCACATAGCTATGCTGAACAAAAAACTGTTTTGAGATCACTGGACAAACTCATAGTGACCTCTAATAGCTGCTGGGTCTAGACAGCACAATCCATTGCACTTGAAGCGCTGTAAACTTGAAGTTTGTGACAGCGAGAAACCGAATATCCTGTGTGCCTTCTCCCACGTGTATGTTTCGGAAACAAGAGCTGCTGAGACCCAAACGAGCAACCCGGCTTCAGAGTTGTCCATAAGCGGGTGCGAGATAGCACAACGGCAACCAATGTACACAATTGCAGTAGTGACGAAACGGTGCAAAGCTCAAAATAACCTTCTTCAATACCTATACATTTTATGTCCAAAATGGGCACATGCCAGGCCTCCGGTGCGTGCCACTCATACGCAGAAACATACAATGATTAGGACTGATTTTGATCTCGTGACTCATTTCCATTCAACCACAGGCGGTTTGCGCGGAGTAGAGTAAGGTGGTGGCGCCGACGTAGATCTGGTGAAATAAGGTCGGCGAGCAAGGTTTGTCACACGTCACTAGTAGGCGTCAACATGGTGATATAATAGTGAGCGAAAGTACTGGTTCATTATTGAAGCAAATAGGCATACGTGCACATGTACATGCATATAACCACCGCGCCTTATAGGAAACCCTGAGAAACACAGAAAGTGGCCTTTATACGAAGAGATAAGTTTGTACTAATCCACTAGCTGCTCGCTGTCCAGTGTGTGTTTTATGGCTTTGAACCTTCGGCTTCCTTTATCCATACCAACATTCCACCTCCGTGCTTACGTTGCCGCTGCTTTTACGCCCGCCTCTAGCTTTCGGTTCCGGCTTCTCATAACGCAATTGGAATTTCAGTGAGTGTCGTCCAAAAACCTCTACAGTTAACCCAGTTGGATTACCAAGGAGCATGTATGAACTTTTAATTTTTAGATGAGTTAGGTCCAAATTACATATTTTCCGTTTTGCCCGGATCCCGTCATCGTCTTCAATGGTGACAGTAAAACATCAGTGCTGAAGGCCGATGGTTTAGTGTCGAAAAGCTCGTATTTGTTTGTAAGCCTTATTGAAGAAATAGTAGAAAAGGTATGAGAAGTGACCTTGTGCTAGCCTAATGCAAACGGCACGGAATGCCTACAAACCTGCAGATGTTTGTCCTGACAAGAACGCGTGGCATCGATTAACAACCCAGTCGTCGACTGAACACTAGCTGGAGCACCAGTCGAAACTGTGATAGAAAATTCTGATTTCATCGTTCTAGGAGTTGCTGTAGTTCATGATTTTGTTTGCAAACCGTTTGTACGGATGTCCAGTGTCCCAGCGAAGGTGGCAAGTATGAAACAAGACAGCCTACACAAATGACAGCAAGTTCAGTCCACCAAGTTTCGTTGTCTGATCAAAGACTCGTAAGCCAATAAAACACTCGCCAAGATGGGTTGGCGAGAAGGTCTGCGACCATGAGGTCATTCGCTTTCGTAAACCACTTCCATGCGTGATAGGATTTAGCTAGAGCAGTATCTCCTTGTAAGGGGTTTTCAATTATCCATACTTATGATCCTATGAGCCTGACGCGTTGCGAGCACCTGACCAACCATATCAACTCCTGTTTTGACTTCCGACATCACGTTGAAAGTGTCCGTACCGTAATCAGCAGATTTATTGTTAGGACAACTCATCCCACTCAAAAATAAGCGAAGCCCAGTTGAGCGGTCAGTCGGGAGGAGTTTGGTTCATGAGAACTTACGCTGACCCATAGTTTGATAGTTACCATAAATTCACCAAATGAACGCCATCGTCCGTCAACGTTCGTAAATGATTAGTTTGATTTATCAGCAGTAAACCTTGTACCATGAGGACGCTGATTCCAGCTAATAGAACTTTGATCACCGACACTTGGGAGGGCGTGGATCATACAGCAAAGCATTAGAGAGTGATGGTATATTGAATTAGCTCTGGAAACTGTGAAGGCACACCTATGATACACGAGCACCCCTGACTACATGTCCTAACCAGCGGAGCCTATGAAGCATATTTCATCTATCGCAGAGTTCCCTCTTCATAGGACCATCTGGCGTAGCCTAGCATTAGTAAACCGGTGTTCCCAACAGACCCGATCAATGCTTCGGAGACACTAATAGACGGACACTGATGTTTTCCGTATGTCCTCTGTGCGTAGAGGCAACGTCTCTGACCCATAAAGCAGTATGCATCGCACCACCGCAAACTCTGTCCATGAGAGACAAACTCAGGTCACGTTGGCGTCACAGGTGTTGAGAACGCTGCCCAGACTTTTCCTATCCGAGAAATAACCTGATCCCCATCCAGTCCACCGGAACTTACACAGCAGCCCAGGTAAATGAATTTATCCATTACGCCGACTGGCTCAATGTCTTTGAGCTGACGTCCCATAAGCATTTCGACTCCCGAGGTTCCGGAGGCAAACAGATAAATATCATGCATCACATCAATAACAAAGCTGAAGAGTTAAGATGAGAGATGGCAGCCTTGACTTACAACACTGGTGGTGGTGAACTCAGGCGAAAGTTTGCCGTATACTCGTATGCGCCCACAGGAGTGCGCACAGTGCCCTCATAAGGTGTATAGATTGGAAAATATACTGCGATATCTCGAATATCGTGCCAACTGAATCATGAGGCGGCCTGTGTGCAGCACATTCAGCTGGAGGACATCATAAACGAGAGAGTCAATTGAGTCTCCCGTGAAAACCTAATTGATTTGCAAATGAGTGTATTTCTCGAGAACAGTGCAATTTGGGTTCAAGTAGATGATAAGGTTGACGGAAACTCGGGGACTGCGCCTACCTGATGAGCCCCAAGAAGGGCGAAACCGGTGGTGGGCTGTCGAAGAGTTTTCAGCAACCTTGTGAGTAGTTTCTTTATGAAAATATACTGCGATATCTCGAATATCGTGCCAACTGAATCATGAGGCGGCCTGTGTGCAGCACATTCAGCTGGAGGACATCATAAACGAGAGAGTCAATTGAGTCTCCCGTGATTTGCAAAGGGCGAAACCGGTCGTGGGCTGTCGAAGAGTTTTCAGGAACTTTGTGAGTAGTTTCCCTAATGGAAAGAGACACATTTGCTCACCAGAGACCGCCAACGTTTCTCCGATCGACAGAGTCAAAAGTAGATTTCAGCTCAAGAAAAACAACCAACGTGGGACGTTT
Organism: Opisthorchis viverrini; assembly: GCF_000715545.1. Classification (NCBI taxonomy): domain Eukaryota; kingdom Metazoa; phylum Platyhelminthes; class Trematoda; order Opisthorchiida; family Opisthorchiidae; genus Opisthorchis; species Opisthorchis viverrini. The sequence goes on along the minus strand of NW_008752429.1, from coordinate 6,461 downwards.
GTATTAGTGGCACTGTTCTAGAATTTGTCTCAAGGTGAAGATACAACCGATGCACTCTCGGTTAGGGCAAAACCCAGCTTGTTTTTTCACGAACCTGTCTCTCCGGGTAATCAATCAACGTAAGCAAAATAATCCCAGAGAGCACCTTAAATGTGACAGACATCAGGCTGATACTACGTTTCTGCATGACGTTCTTGCGCCCTTTTTGAAAACTCAGATTACGGTCAAGGAACTCCATTCCACTGGTATTCTGGTTACGTTCCAAACCTGAAGTATGGATGTTGGGCTGTTCACCAAGACCTTGCCACTTTCCTTGAGGAGTGCTGAGACCACCGCGCCAGGCGCCTTGTTGGGCTTGAGGGTTGATATCTCACGCTAGATTTCTGCAGCTGACGATGGTCTGCTGTTGACGTCCCATTCAGGCCTGCTGGGTTCTCCCAACAGTTGTGTTGAAGAAGATCAGCTGAACTGCCCTTTGAAGTGCTCAGTCCATCGCTCAGGACGACGATTGAGCGAGTGAATTGCCGTGCCGTCTTTTTCACATTTTGTTCCACTGATACCTGTCTCCTTTTGACCGGTCGGTCGAATCAACTTAAACAGGACTGCTGCTTGCAGCGAAGGCCCTCCGCATCTTCTGGACCTTCGAAATCCACCAGCGTCCTATCATTCTTCAAGCTCCTAATTATCCGGTGTTTGAGAGATCTGTGTGCGCCATTACAGTCGCTAGTTTCTGGTATGGACTTTCTGGCAGAAAATAAGATCTGCTGATCATGACGATATCCACAGTTCATTTAGTTGAGTCAGAGGCTTGGACAAACAGTTCTGAAGACTGAGAGCATAGTTTCTTTAGCCCGTCTCCAATCAATCTTCGTCATCTGCATCAATGTGCGCTTCCAGCAGCTTTCTAGATAGGTTAGCTCGATACTCTTCAGATGCTGAGACTTGTCGGAGTTGATGAATGAAAGTGCTATGCTTTCGTATGCGTAATGATGCCGGGGGGCGAAGTGATAACCGGGCCCGGACGATGGCATGATAAGAGTCAAGCCAGTCAAGTCACCAGAAGGAACAACAGTCTCTAGTTGACGCTCTCCATCGGTAAATGTAGCTATCTACCCCACCCCAAACCATCGGTCAACGAAACTGTGGCAGCCACCACTGCACAAAATGCACGCGGTTCTTACAGCTGACAATGGTGATGATGATGAAATTGGCCAACTGAGCCCATGATTGTCTTTCGGATGGTGTTAGGCAGGAATCCACGCGGATCCCACTATACCGCACGTCTTTAGGCGCTGCTACGGCCGAGAAGCCTGGCTCGGTCGAGGTTGGCCCAGAATTCGGGACGCTTGCCGGTCCGGCATCAAGACGAGATCTGATTGGTCAACAATCTGGACCCAACAGCCAATCATGACCCAGTATTGGCCAAATGCCGGTTGCCAATGGAGCTCCAGAACGCGTCAGAAATTCCAGAAAAGTTATAGCCGTTTACGCTATATATATACGAAGCGCTGTACAACTGTTCCTGATTTCGTTTTGGGCGTTAATAGATCTTTTGCACCTTTGGTGTTTATTTTGACGTGAACGCTAGCTAGGGAGGCTCAGACCGAGAACTAAGCTGAGGAAAATATCGTTACAACAGATGGTGACCTCCAAGTAACTAGATGTGAGCGTTTGAGTTGGAAGTTTGCACTGGCCATGAACAGAGATGATCTGCACACGACTACAGTCGTTTCCCATTATCCGCACATTGAGCACAGACTACAAATCCATCATCTAAGTATGCTTCTTCCAGGTTTTGCCACTCAACGTTAGCGTTCACACAACCTGCCAGCATGAGTATGTGTTTTTGTGACATATCTCGATAAAAACCTATGCTTCTCAGGCTCAGAAATGCAGTCTCTCTGGGCGTGCGCTGATAAGGGAAATAAATACCATTTCCCGCAGCGACCTGTATTAATCTTAATTGAGCCAGACGACCGCATAGCGTAAACACGACTGTCTAATGGGACCCAGTTCAGTCAGACACATTCTGCTTTGAGATTGATTGTATCAGTCTGTGACGCGTGATCCAGTGAGTGTCCGTTACAAGTGCAACTTCCGCATCCCCGATACCGCGAGCCATTGCGTCAGGATCATAATATAGCCGAAGAGTGAAATGTGGAGCAACTGAGCTCGTCCCAAACGACTTGAGGTGCACGACCAAAGTTGGGTCCTGGATGTGTGTTTCAGAGATACAGCATAAATCGACAGAGAGAGAAGGCAATGTTTCAGCACAACATGCCTATTGCCAAACTTAACAATAGGGATATTGAAGGCTGTAATGTGGAGTTTAGTAAAGCATCGTTGCGTTTGTTTCTATTGTCGATAGTCTAGACAGATAACATTGGTTACGAGCTGGCAGATGAGTTGACCGCTGTTCATCATTCGATGGACTAGGAGATGGGTATGGGTGAAGGCCGGTGAGCGAAGAGCTACAAGGGCCAATAATACTCCTCAGTTGCCCAGGCTGAAGAATCGGGTTTGGCTTCTTGGGCTTTTGGCTTAAAAGCCTGACTCACAAGGTAGTGGGAGGACGTGGGGTTTTGTTCCAAAACCCTGCCCCTAGCCTCAACGGTCTAACCTACTTGGTTGCAGGAGGTGGTCTGGCCCAGGGGTGCAAGGACTAAGGCCTAATTGTCTGGTTTCTATGGCGGCTGCGCGAAGAAGGTACCTTCTGTGTAACACACGAAGCTCTAATCTTAAAAATATTTCGACCGGCGGTCAAAGTCAACCGTTGGGCGATCAGTGTCTCAAAAACTGTCTTTAGAAAGGGTACGCGGACGCTCTGCGGCATCGAGGGTGTTCTCCAGTCTTATCCTTCAAAGGTTGACTAAACAAAAGTAGAGACAGATCCGCGAAAACCGAGATGGATTTCGTCCCGCAAGAGGATGCGTCGGTGATATTTTCACCCCGCGACAGATTCTGGAACAGTGACACTGCCTCCAGGAACGAAGAATGTTGGCCCTACTTGACCCAAAAGCACCTTTGGCTCTGTGGACCATCATGCACTATGACAGTGCCTGTGGAGCAGAAGTCCTCCATAAATTCTTGACGCTCCTATCTTATGCCAACTCCCGTGGATGTATGAAGGTCAACGGGAAGCTCTAGCCTGAGTCCACTATATCAAGTGGGAGAAGGTGAAGAATGAAGAAAGCCTTCGCTGTGGAGTTGTTTATTAGAGAAACACCAGCTGAACAGTTATAGACTATTGGACACGGGGAGCAAAACTCTCATATGCATATTGTTCGCAAAACTGAATATCCATCTTCTTGAACGCGTCTTCCTGAACTTTCCTGGATATTCATTGGCTGTTACTCAAATGCAATCAGATGCTACAAAGCGACTCCACAAATTCCCTAATAGATCTCATATTTCATGAGAAGCGAAACGGATTTACGAGGCTCACACCCGCAGAACTCCCTCCATATACCCTACGAGATCGAGATGCTCCAAGGGCATTCGCTCACAGATATCGAGTACACAGACGACATAGCTCTTCGTCACTCTGACGCCACCTTAACGACGACACGAAATAATCTAAATAAGTCTGTCTCAAGGTCTGGCATGCGCTTCCCATCTGCAGAGTACAGCATGCTACCACAATATGGAGTTGGCTCTAACCCTAAACTCCAGCTTGTGAATCAGCCGATTGTAGTAGTACACAAATGTCAACCTGGGCAGCTGTGTCAGTTCCACGGGTCTAGCGAAAGACAATGTTCCCATTCGGATTTGGAAGGCCAGAGCTTTTGTGACCTACAGCACCTGCGGTGCAAATGTGACATGAGCTTCTCTGTCCGAAGTCAAGTTTACAATGCTGCGGTGCTCTCCACATTGTTTTATGGGTTTGAAATCTGGTAGCTGCGGGTTGAGCATATTTAAAAACTTTGACGGTTTGACCGATGGTGTCTTCGGAGGAGGGCAGCTACGCATGGGCGCCATCGAGACGGCAACTAGGACACGTATAAAAATGTCTCTAACCCTTGATGTGTCCCGTCTCTGGGTCCCCATCCATGGATACGACAATGACCAGCAGAACTTAATTTGCTGGTAATGGCTTTCATGCTTCGCTGCCAAGTCATTGATTGAACTCCCCTGGCTAGTTTCCACACACCAAGTGGTTGTGCGAAAAGAACCTTTCGACGACTGGCATACGGAACACGTGGCAGAGCCAGCGCAACCTATGCAGTACGATCAGTTATCTATCGTGCGCGAGTTACTGCTTCCAACAGCCGTTTGACGTTAGCATTGCTGATCCGGCGTTCCCACCAGACTCGGGCAATGCTCCGAAGACATCGATAGTCAGACACTGGAAACCTTTTGACCTCCTCAACGTGCAGTGGCCAGGTTTCTGATCCGTACAGTAATATGGAGCGCATCGCAGCATTGTAAACTTGACAACTGATGGATAGGCTTGTCACGTCTACGCCACAGGCGATGCAATTTCACAGAAGCTGTTCCGGCCAAACCAATCCGAATGGAAACGTCATCTTTCGTGAGATAAACGAGACTGAAACAACTGTTCAGGTCTACTACCACAATCCGTTCATCCGCAAGTGTGAGGCTAGGTTTCGAGCCAACCCAGCTTCGCAGCAGCAGTTTACACTTTGCAGGTGTGAAGCACACGCCAAACCGTGAGGCGGAATTACTTAGATCATCTAACAGTCTGCATTAACGCGCCGTCGGATCCAAGAGCTATGTCGTCTTTGTATTTGTTATCTATGACAGAATGCTCAGGGTGCACTTCAACCCCATAGGCTGGTAGTGATTCCTTCATAATTGCATCGCATCCACTGAAATACTAAAAGCCTGGGACTAGATTCGCAACAACCCCTCCTGAAACTCTCTTAACGATGTCATTTGATTTCACCTATCTTCACGTAATGGCAACATCAGCAGGTGAAACACCACCTGCTGGTAGTGGGCACAACAACCTCGGACTTTTTACATCCTCTCATGCCATTATGATAGCGACGTTCATTATTCATATCCTGCTGTGTTTAGGGCAAAGGGGTGTAGCCCATAAGATGAATGAACTCCAAGATACTGTCATCAAAGGCTCTAACCTGGGAAATACATTCTTTACCTCCTGAGGCATCCGATTTTCGTCTCATTACCTCGACGATTACAAAACTGGATAATATTGGATTGTAGGTATTCTTGTCAGGCCCCAATTTTTGCAGAAGTTTTTGGATGGCCCCACTACATTCTCACAAACTAGCAAACCTCGGAATACAAAGAGCTCATTATATTCAAAATTTGGGGGCATTCTTTGATGAACGAGCATGCCAAGAATAACAGACTGCTAAATGGAGTCAAATGCGGCTTGAAAATCCATGGATAGTAAAACTGAGTCACTTGAACCGGTATTAATGTACTGGCATCTGGCGGAGCTTGAAGGTTTAGTAAACCCAGTCCCAATTGGACCGAAATCCTGTTTCGTATTTTCGATTGTGTTTCACGGGTAACTAGAGGGCAACGAAGGACACGTGGCACCAAGTCTCATCAGAGCTGGCGTCAAGTTGACCTCATCGGTCATACGGTAGGCACTGCAGGCTTACTCACGAGAAGGGACAGCGTTTATTTGAGCGCTTGATTCAAGCCTGACTCACAAGGCAATGCCAGAATGTGGGATTTCGTTTCGATAGCCGTAGCCTGGTTCACAAGTCTGACCTACAAGCTAACGCGGGTCGTTCGAGCGACTGTCTACTTCACATGTCCCTTCAACTAAGTACGTGGCATAAACGGCATAGGGTACTTTACATCACAGCTCTATCGCATGGGATGAAAAGTGCAACCGCAAAGCCAGATTACAGTGAACTGAGTCGCGTTTGTAGGTCTTCTTGTCCCGCATGGAGTTCACGGACACGTCACACGAGCGCTAGGGGGCGTTGAGGGGCATAAAACCCACCTGATGACCTCAGTATATACGTCATAGATAATCCAGCAGGGGTACATAAAGCTGTTGCGTTTAACTAAAAAAACTTCACTTAACCCGTTTCCTTCCAGTTAGTAAAACAGTGATACTGTACGACCTGTGTGGTAAAAAAAAGACGGTGACTAAATTGGGGTTCGGTCAAATAAGTTGGAAGCAGAAAAATGGTCTGGAATCCAGTCACAACTGGGCCACTCAACAGAGGTGGGTATGACACCGAATGTACTCAACTTACCGTCACTGTTAAGACTCAAAAACTGCACGAGTTGCGGGAACGTGAGATATATGCCTAAGTCGGCTCCGAAATGGTGTATGAAGGAGCACAAAGCCGCGAATTCCGATTGCTGCTTGAGGGTCCTTGTCATTGGATCAATGGGAAAATTCCAAGAACTCACTCTGGGCAGTCACGCTCGTCCGATACACCCTTGTCATCCTCTGAAACAGCCTCCATCCACCAGAGTCCGCTGTAGCGTGGGATGTCAGGAAGTCA
>NW_008752428.1:53771-55146 GCF_000715545.1 Opisthorchis viverrini | reverse complement strand
GTCCACGGAGTCAAAGGCAGCTTTCAGATAAAAGGCACAACAACTGCTGGCTGCTGGAAGCATCGTCTCTGTTCCAGAATTTGTCGGGGAATGCCTGGATGCAACATCTTGCAGGACGGAATCCAGCTTGGTTTTCACGGATCTGCCTCTCACTGTGTTCAGTCAACCTTCGAAGCATAAGGCCAGAGAGCGCCTTCGATAGCACAGCCGACAGGCTGATGTCACGGCGATTTTTCACATAGCGTCCGCGTACCCTTTTTGAAGATAGGGCTAACCGTTGGCATACCCTAATCTGCAGACACTTCCTCTTCGTGCCATATAGCACAATTAAGCTTTATCAGGTGTGTCACCATGACTTTTCCGCCTTCTTTGAAGAGGGCTGGATGCGGACCGTCCGGTCTTGGTGCCTTCTCACTTTTCAGGACGGCCATTTCCTACATTATTTCTTCTTCCGAAGGGCGGTCAAGGTTTACATTCCATTCGCCCATATGCATTATCTCCACAGGCTGTTGGAGGCGGCCTGCTGAGCTGCTCTTCGAAGATCCATCGACAGCAACCTTATGAGTAATACATTGCAAATATACGTGTATCGTAATATTTCATATATCGTAGCGACTGAAACATGAGGCGGCCTGGTGCAGCACATTCAGTCGCCTGAGAACATCATAAAAGAGAGATTCAGCTGGGTTCCGGGTGAGTCTCTCGAAAGAACCAAATTAGTTTGCAGATGAGTGTATATTCTGCTCTTCAAAGTGTTCGGCCCAGCTCTCCAGTCGACGTTTCTGCGAGCGAATTGATGAGCCATCTTTTTCACTTTTCGTTTTGCTGACCGTCGCTTTCCTAGGGCCAGTCGATCGTATCAGTTGATAAAGGGCACGGCTGTTTTCCGTAGCGAAAGCCTTCTCCATCTCCCGAAATTTCGATTTCCACTAGAGATCTCGGACTCTCCTTAGGTTTGCGTGCGCCGTCGTACTCGCTGCCCGCTGGTATGGCTTTCCTGGCATCATTAATGGATACCGACCTCGACGACATCCAGTGTTATTGTGGTCATCTTGGAGAAGCCAAACAGGCAGCACTAAGCGCCGCCAACATAGCAAACTTCACGGTTTGCCACGCCTTATCCGCATGTTCACTGCCACCATGGTATTGTTTTACTGTGGAGAGTTGTTGGGCTAGCTCAGATCGATACTGTTGAGCTATAGCAGTTCTTCGAAGATAGTGGATTGGCATGCTTCTTGCCGACTTGCTAGGGCCACAAGGGAAACTAACTGTTAGGCGTGCGCGCGCCATGGCGTGATCGGAATCAAGTGGTGTGCCCCAGAAGGAACGGCAGTCTTGAATTGTGGCTCTCCACCGGTGACTGATGGCCACGTGG
>NW_008752428.1:51880-52956 GCF_000715545.1 Opisthorchis viverrini | reverse complement strand
GGGAAGGGGGTTTGGCGGAGGTACACGTGGAGCCTTTGACCCAGAAGTATCACCCACGAGGCAGTGGGAGAATGAGGGTTTTCTTTTGGGACCTGCCCGGAGCCGACGACTCAACAGTTTGACCTGCTCGGCTGCAGGGGGTTGGCCGAACCCGAGGGCACCGGGAATTAGGCAATAATGTCTGCTTCCTGACCTGGCTGCGCACAGCAGTTGATTTTCGAGCAACACCGGGCTCCTTAGCTTTAAAAGTGTTTCGACCGCACTGGATAATGCGCCGGCAGTCACGGTCAACCGTTTGGAGATCGGAGTTTGCGGTTTTCGGGGGCGACCTTTTCTAACCCGTCCTTCCTTGGGGGAAGGCAGCATCGCTGATTCCATAAATATGGACACACTGGTCGCCTGGGGGAAGCACATTACTGCCTGCACACTCCTGTCGCGGAGGACAGTACGGCGTTACCACAAGACCACCTCGTAGCACGATTACTCGTAGTACGGGGTCTCGCTGCTCTTGGTCTGGTTTCTCCCATTTTGCCTTCCTAGCATGGTTGCGCCTTGTGGAACGAAGTTTCAACCAATGTACCCCGCGGGATCGTTGCAGCGCTCAAACAAGACCACCACATCATGGTGGCAGCTTTAGTCGGGTATGTTCCCCACAAGTGAACCTAGCCCTTTTCAGCTGCTTCCTGTCTATGCTAGTTTAGGCGAGGTCAAGTCTACATCAGATAGTGCCCGCTATTTATGACGTCGTTCATTTCGCGCAATGCCCGGTACCTGAAAGTCTCCCCAGTCGTGCTTTATTCTTACTGTAACAGTATGCCCACTCCTGACAGTATGTCAACCACTAGTTGGGAATAGACTATTATTATTATTTTTATACCTAAGCAGTTCGAGCATGCTGATGGCCAGCAACGGTTTTCTGCTTTAGTTTGGGTCAGCTGGCTTTATCTGGTTTTCGCAACATTCCGCAATATTCGATTACTCATTATGCCGTAGGTACACCTAGCTGGTTTCGCCTCCCTCTATCGTGCTGTAACCCGCCACGTTGAGATTGTAGCGGTTCGATCATGCTCCAAGTG
>NW_008752428.1:48363-51078 GCF_000715545.1 Opisthorchis viverrini | reverse complement strand
GTCACCAGTCCCCGAAGCATTGGTAACAGCTCCAATTTAACAAGTGGTGCATGGCGAGCAAAAACTTTTGTGCACTGGTCTTGCATGCTGATAGAGAGAGGTTAGTAATCCCATGTAATTGTATGTATATCGTTGTATGTGTCCACTCTTTGGAGTAGGTAGGCGTGTGTTTGGTTCGGTGCGACCCCAATAGTGGCAAGAGCAGCCCAGTTCCACACATCGATGTAAACCTAGGGCGTCGCAGATACTTCACGCTATTTCACCTGTCTAATCCTCGTCACATTCATAGGCAACTGTGTGGTCAAATGATGTATCGTCAAACAGGACCCGGCGACTAAAAGTATTGGCAGAGTTTCGCACTTCCAAATCATCGGGCGGTCCAAACTCAAAAGCCGTATGGGGATGGCAGGCGTGAAGCACTTGTTTATTTCCTCTGCGAATCAACGGTGAAGAAAGATCTTTTTCATTTTGTTCTGGCGTAATGTTTAACTCCTGATCGCTTTCCTTCTGTTTTGCCCCTACTTAATATTCGCTTATTCTTCAGTAACTGATGTCAATATTGTGTTGACCGTGCGTCATTTCTTGAAATTTCATCCCAGTCTTTAGCTATTTTGAGCGTACGCCGCGACCGAAGGCCGGACCGACCGGGGATCGAACTCGGACCTCCTCAGATGGCGGGCGAACATGTGGCCCACAACACCAACTAATTACCTTGAACTCTTAATATACCCCATCTTCCGGATAGGCTTTGGTGAAACGAGCTGCCCCATCACGCCGTCAATCAAGCACGGCCCCTTACTCCCGAACTTACTGACTGTTTTCTGCGCCGCCATCACTCTATACGGCCAACCCACACTGATAGACTGCCCATATCTGTGTGTTTGTACATAGTTTGGTGCTTATGTATTGTTGCTTGCGTAACATCCTACTGTTTCACTGACTATTCTCTGCTCATGCTGACTGCACCATTATTGATTCTACGTTTGCTTAATTCACGATGTTTGCCGACCCGTGTGTCAATGGAAATGTCATTTCTCAACATATTATCTGCTACATTCGTCCGTCTGTTCCTATTGTCTACTACACACGAACTGTGTATTCTGACAGCCTCAATCGTCCTTAAGACCCTTAGTTGCCCGGATCGTAAAAATTTTATCGAAAGAAAACATTCTTTAGAATAAGTCAATTGTATTGTGCAACTAAACGGGGCTCCTGGAACAAAAGATTGAATGCAAAGGTGATTTGTTGCCGACCTGCGAAGTTGGGACATCTTCAGTTTGGGGGATATCTAGAAAGAACGAACTCTCAAGGGACTAGTGTGAGTCATATAACATTCTAAAAGATTACTACCTGAAGTATAAAGGGGGAGCATTCTGTCCGAATAACCAAAACACTCACACTGACCACGCTATTAAATTCGGTACAGTGGTGTAATTATCTGAAGAGGAGTGCAGCGTTTTGAGCCCGATACGTGGAATTGCGTGACCAGTGAACTAGTAGATATGTTAAGGCGTCGCGAACGTTGGTATACGATTTCATAATTTGCCTCGTCATAGGCAGTTGAAGGTCCGCTATTCAACGTGGGAGCATTCCCGAAGAGTTTTGGATTATTGCGGCATCTGTTACGCGAAATGCCCACACAGAGACAGTGCTAGAATTTGTATGTTCAAAAATCTCTTTTTATTACTAACCATAATGGACGAATTAACAGCTGGTAATTTAACAGAGCATCAGCAAGCTGATGCATATTTTCCGCCACCTTGCATAGCCGAACCAGTTCCATCCTGCCACCTATCGCCATTCCTCACTGAACCCAGCTGAACAATGCGCGCAGTTTCTAACACATCATGCCAAAGCATTCAAACCCGGCTAGCTGCCAGCTATCACTGTTTATTTACTGAAANTTTTCCGTTACCGTGCATAGCCGAACCAGTTGCATTCTGCCACCTATCGTCATTCCTCACTGAACCAAGCTGAACAATACGCGCAGTTTCTATCACATTATGCCAAAGCATTCAAACGCGGCTAGCTGCCAGCTATCACTGTTTATTTACTGAAAGCATGCTCAAAATGAGAAGTAAATCCGGGCACCAAACGCAAAAAAATGTAAAGTAGAATGCAACATGGAACGAGGGAAGCTCCTATCTTCAAGGCGCGCCACCAGCAGTTCCAACCACATAAGATGAGTTCCAACGTATGTAGGAATGATTGGTTCGGAAACACGCGTGTAAAGACTAGCAAGTGAAGAAGCGATAAACAACGCCAAGTGTTTCTCCAGGCGCGGTATGCGCTAGAACTTACTGAGCCAAGTGCGAAGGTCACTGGCAAGAATAAACACACAGCGCCTTGAGAACCCAAACTGCTTCACACGAGGCGTTCATGTAAGCGGCCACACAAAAGTCCATGTTAGACCTCGCAAACCTACCGTGATTGACACCTGCTATGATGGTCTGCCCATAGCCCACCATCACTCTCATATGTCCTTGTGCCGCACGCACCCACAAAGCCATTACGTTCCGTTAAATATATGCCAAAACTTCTACTGCACTGTCGCCCGTTCTGACTATAAAACTGCTTAATATGACGATGTGTTGCTTCTACTTCAGTAGAATGGTAGCCATTCATGAATGCCAACGATTTCCTGCCCCGATAAGCACGACCTCAGAACCAGCGAGTTCACTTGGTTTCAACCTGACCTCCACTCCCGCGGTAGAA
>NW_008752428.1:46288-47506 GCF_000715545.1 Opisthorchis viverrini | reverse complement strand
TTTAATTTGGCCCTCCCCAAACGACTTATGAAAGTGCTTTTCTTTATTCAGTGAAGAATGCCAGTCCGGCGGGCACCGAGCTGAAGCATCCGTATCTGTTTTAGGTCCCTGGTGTTGGAACTTCAAGATTTCAAGTCACCCCACGAAGTAGATATGGAATTGAAACCGCATCTGGAAGATTGTTGACGTACATCAGAATCCGGAGGGTCCCAAATCGAAGCCCTGTGGAACTCCCATGGAGACCGGTGACGAGGAGTTATAAGTCGAGCCCACTGTCACCCGAAATATTCAGTGTGATAGGATTGGATTAATCAGGTTGCGAACTCCTCCTTGAATACCATAACACCCCAGTTCACGGAACAGCAGAAAATCCAGAACCAGAACACATGGTTTATTGAGGTCGAAAAGTGGGGTGGCTTTCTTTTTTGCTGTCGAGTCGTCCGCGATCAGCGTGCCAACTGGGTGTATGAAGGAGTTCCCGGTTCGCCGTTGTCAGGTTTGTGGCTTTGGCTGTCGGGCTTCTGGGCGACGACTTTTTCCACACTCGAAGAAGCCACTTGTGAAGGAGTGGACCTGGAGGTTGGTAATTTCACGTTCTCAGTAGTTGTGGGCTTCTCTCAACCTTTCCCGATGTCGAGGTCAAATCTTGTTGTTGATTTGGGGTAGAGTTCGCCGTTTTCTCCTCAAATGTCGGTGTGCAAAACTCTGTGGAAATTAAAGGCGATCAGAAAACTTGCATGGGGGAAATACGGCGTGACGTCGGGGCTGAAAGAAAGCGTTACATTGGAATGATTGAACTAACGCCTGGCAGCTGTAGACCTGTAAGCCCTACTGACATGCCGTCCAGCAACCTGATATCTCCAGCTCAACACGTATTTCTCCAAAGCTGCTCTTGTGTTACAAACAAACAAAACCCAATCCATGGACGAAGGACTCATCGGACGCCATATTTTTCGACTTCTCAAAAGCATTTGACAGGGTCCCATACGTCCCGCTGCTCCACAAACTCGAGTCTTACGGGATTCAAGGGAAAATCCTTCGCTGGATCAAGGCGTTCCTATCAGACAGATCATTCCGAGTGAGAATGGGCTCGATCTACTCGACTCCAGCGCCGGTCTCCATTGAAGTTCCTCAAGGACCACTCCTGTTTCTCATCTACGTCAACGACCTCCCAGACGTTCTTGCGAGTCCATGTTTACTTTTTGCGGACGACTTGAA
>NW_008752428.1:32891-45492 GCF_000715545.1 Opisthorchis viverrini | reverse complement strand
AGGTGAACGGCAGCCACTGACCGACAAGAACAAAACCGACCCGGGAAACGTGGGCAAAGGCCTCGATCTTGTGTATCAATCTGTGAATCCGTGAAACAACCGGTGAGTGCTATGGATAAAACTTCACTGTTTTGAACTAAAATGGTAACCGCTGTACGAATGGGAAAACCTTGAACGTTTGGGGTATAAGCTCAGACCACAGGTAGCAAAACGGGGGTGGCCAACCTCACTCACACTAAATACGAAAGGAGAGGATTTCTACCGCGGGAGTGGAGGTCAGGTTGAAACCAAGTGAACTCGCTGGTTCTGAGGTCGTGCTTATCGGGGCAGGAAATAGTTGGGCGCTCGGGAATAGTTAGAACGAGGAGGAACTTGCAAGCAATGACGGACGAGTAACAAAATATTGATATTAGAATAAGTAGACGTCAAATAGGAGCGAAATAGAGGGAGAACGGGCGGCAAGTGAACATAATACGTTATAATAAACAGCCGTAAGATGTTTCTTGCGTGTAATCAGAACACGAAAATGACTAGTGTTCACCTTTGACTCTCAGGGGATACACCACTCCCTGCGATAAGTTTGGGTGAATATTAAGCCAGCATAGAGCTGGATGAAAAGAGCTCTGCAAGGTGGACAGTTTTCCGGCTTGCGAATACTTGTTCTAACGAGCGTAGCGTATGACACGTAATTCATCCATCGCGGCGGAGTTCCTTCATCCTAAGATCATTTGGCGTACCTCACCATTGCTAATACGATGTTCCCACCAGTCTTGGCCAATTCTTCGGAGAGACCGATGGTCAAACACCGACATCTTTGGTATTTTCTCAGCGCGTAGGGGCCACGTTTCTGATCCATATTGCTCAGTATTGCTCGCACATCCTTACGTTACGTCAGAGCCATAAGTGTCGAAGGTTGCTAAAAGCTGCCCTGGCCCTTCCGGTTTGAGAAATAATCTCCTTTAGCCAATGCACTGGAGCTTTTAGTCCAGGTAAACAAATTTATCTACCACGTCGATGGGCTCGCCTGCAAGCATTAAGTTTTGGTTGGGTCCCATCCAGACTTGTAGTAGCACTTTACACTTTGCAGGTATAAAGCGCACGCCAAACCGTGCGTCAGAGCTATCTATATTATTTAAAATCGGTTGCATTTGGAAAAGGTCTGGACCAAGGAAAACAATATCGTCTGTATACTGAGTGCCTGTAAAGGAACGTCCCGGGAGCATTTCGAATCCCGAGGTTTCAGAGACAGGCAGAGAACTTTCAAGAAACATATCAATAACAACGAACTTGGAGAGGAAAGGGCAAAGAAGACAGCCTTATCTTGCACCACTGGGCGTAGTGAACTTAGGTGCTTGCTTTCCATTTAGTCGTACGCGCCCACAGGAATTCGCACACTGTGCCTCATAGGGGTAGAAATCTGGAAGGAGCACCTTTGCTCGCCAGTCACTGACAAAGTTGCTGACGATCGACGGAAGCAAAAGCAGCTTTCAGATCAAGAACAGCTACCAACGTAGGACGTCTGAAGGAGTTACGCTGTTGAAGAATTCATCACAAGGTAAATATATGGTCGATGCATTCTCGATCATGGCAAAACCCAGCTTGATTCTAACGTATTTCGCTGTCGAAGATATCCAATGTTCATTTAGTCGAGGCAGATGAGCTAGAAAAACACTTCTGAAAGCTGACAGCATTGTTTTCTTAACTCGCCTCCATTCCACCTCCAAGTAATCTTCGTCATCCGCAGACTGCGTTTTCAATAACTTTTCAGCCAGATCAGCTCGAGATTGGCTACTGAGCCTTGTTGAGGTTCATGAACAGAGCTGTTTCCCTTGGGCTGCTCTCCCATCGCTGATGGAAAGCGAAGTTTCAAGCGGGCCCGCACGGTGGCGTGATCAGAGTCAAGTTGGGTATCCCGGAAGGAACGACAATCCTTAGCCGAGGCTCTCCATCGGTAACTAATAGCCACATGGTCCAATTAGATATAGCACTGCCCCGTGGTAGGTGGTCTTCAAGTAATCCTATGGGAGCGTTTGTATCGGAAGTTCGTACTGGCTGTGAACAGACGACTGAAGAAGCTGCTTCCCATTATCCGTGCGCTCATGATCGACTCCAAATCTACCACCTAACTGTGCTTCTTCCGGACTTAGCCGTCCGTATTGGGCATTCATATCACCCGCCTTTCGTGCTGACCGAAGCGGTCGTCAGATCTTGATAACACCCGCCCTTCTCGGTCTCAGAACTGCAGTTTGTTGGGATGAATGCAGATACGACAAACAAACACCGTTTGCCGTATCGACCTTCATTGATCTTAACTGAGCCAAACAACTGCACATCGTGAAGATGTATACTTACTGGGATCCAGTTCAGTAAAGCGGTTCAAGCCTGAGTACCTCACCGTAGATACCACGAGCCAGGATCATCGGATACCCAGAGAGTGAAATATGACGCATGTGGGTCCGTCCTGAGCGGCTTGAAGAGAACGACGACCAAAGTGGGGTCTTGTATATGTGTTTCGGGGACAACATATACCGGTAGAGAGGGAAGACAAAGTGTTTACGAGGGATGCCTGTTGCCCAATTTACTATAGAGCACGGACATTAAACTCTACAACGTGGATCAGATCTTTTGAGGTTAGTAAGTTGTTATTTTGGTCTATTTTTCTGGGCGAGGGTGGAGAGGTGCTGTGGGGGTCGGTGTGCGAAGAGCTGCAAAGACAAATGATACTTCCCGGTTGCCCAGGATGTATAAGAGGGTTTAGTTAGGGTACCCCACCTTGGGCCTTTGACACAGAGTCTGGTCCACAAGGCAGTGGGTGGATGTAGGGTTTTGAGCGGGGACCCCCCCTCACCCGAGGGTCTGGATCGCGAGACAGCGGTGGCTAGGGTTTTCATGGGGAAGCCTTCTTCGAACCAGTGACTCAACAGCCTGACCAGTTGGCTGTAGGAGGCCGGCCTGACCCGAGTGCGCAGGGAATAGGGCATCACTATTGCTGTTAGGTGTGCACAGCAGGTACCTTACGAGCAGTACCGGACTCTTTGGTTCTAAAAGTATTTCGACCGTATTGACTAATTCGCCGGTGGTCACGATCAAACTTTAGGCGATCGGACAGTGCGGTTTCGAGTGCCGATCTTTTCTAGCCAGTTCTTACTCGGGGGAAGGCAGCATCGTTTCTTGCGTAAATATGTACATGCTGATCGCCTGGGGTAAACGCCTTACTTCCTTCACACTCCTATCGCAGAGGTCAGTACGAGTTTACCCTCAGGACACATCGTAGCACGATTACTCGCAGTATGGGGACTCGCTGTCCTTCGTCCGGCTTCTCCCCGTTGGCCTTACTGGCATGCTTGAACCCTTGGGAACTGAGTTTATTGCAGCACAGAAGCCTGACCACCACGACAGCGTGATGCCTTTGGGTTGGTGCTCATTATTTTTCCCCTCGTATTTATGCACTGCTTGCTTTTGCCACACATGCATTGCTCTGAACTCGTTCTCGAATTCCATGTGTTTTAGCTGTCATTATCCACCAACATGCTTCAGCCTGGTTCATTATAACTAAAAATATGGACTATCACTTGCCACTTGGGCTCATTCATTTTGAGGTTTCCAAACCTAGTTACACGGATTTTGAATCTAGTGGCCTGCCAAAATTACCCCCATCCATTGTCAGTTTCGCCCGGCTCCATTCGCTACGCCGATTGTCCCACCGAAATTTATGTCGCTATGTGGACGTGATACACCGGAAGCCAGAACGTTTGTTTGTCGTTACTGAAGCCTATCGTCGTAGCCTAGCTACACTATCCACACCCGTGCTGGATGCAGCTTGGTTGGTCGCACGCTTTGTGGAGTGCTTTTCTGCAGTTCTGTATTTGGGCGAACAGCAGCTGGTGCATTGCTGCCTTACTCCTTCGATCATTATGTTGGATGCCAACGACAGTGTGAAGATAGGCGGTTACGGCATGTATTATGCCACTAATTGGGGACGGGATGTCGAGTTTCCCATTGCGGATCCAGTTTATTCTGCCCCGGAGGTATTCCTTTTGTCTGCTGTCGTTGCTAAGCGCCGATCTTTGTGTTCGATCCTGGATTTCAGCTCGCCATGCCCACTCACTGTTCAGGTGGATGTTTGGTCGTTGGGTTTGATATTTTTCGAGCTTATTTACGAAAGAGCTGTTGCGAATCCTTTACATCAACATGTAGACGCGGTGACCAAATTTGCTTCGGTGAATCCGTTTTTAACCGTTCGGACATTGCTAGAGGGTCTCCGTCTGTCGAAATCAAGAGATCTCACCTTCCCCGCATTTTTGAATGTCTCCGTTCATTGTGACCCTACTCAGGCATTGTTGGTTCGGTTGGACCATTTGTGCAGGCGCTGCATGAACTTCAATCCTTTACTTCGACCCATCCCGTCGGAAGCCATAATTGAACTCTGCCCGGATTTCATCAAATCGACAGTCGAATCGAATTTAATAGGCTTGGAGACCTGTTCCGTAAGTGTATATTGTCATTTTCTGATTATTTTATTACCTTCGAACAATCAGCCATTCTGTCTCCAATTCTTCGATCGAACTTCACTAAGCGTGTTAAACTGGCACTGCAGCCTGTCTGTGATGACCTAATAACACTTGGGCCTTTTTTACCAGGACAGCTCCATGTTTGTGCGTCCTTTCGGACCGTACATAGTACAAAACATCTAGTGCTTCAGGGTAATGTTTAAGAGCCCACATACTCGGTGCTTCCAGCCAATTCTTTCGCGCTTAGGTGACTGATCGAATTGTGACCATCCTTACACATAAGTAGAATCTAGCAGCTGGTTTTTACACACGGCACTTCACGCTTCACCGGCATTAATTTTTTACATGTAGGGGATGTTTTTCGCGCCGTCCATCATACTTAACACGGATGGGCTTCACGGTCGTTGCAACCAGCATGTGTGTTCTACCAGCATTCTCATGATTGCTTAGGCGGTGTCCGTTGAATCAACGGCCTTTAACACGGTTACGGTTCTTTAGCGTATAAACTAGCTTGATCAAGTTATTCCGTAGATGTGGTCGCCACCAAGACGACGCATAGTATTTATTACGCTTGATGGAGGCTGTAACCTGTCCTTAACCTGTTGGGGGTACTGTTTCACGTAGACCCAAGCTGCTGCTACGCACTACAGTTTGCCAGGCCGCTCTGTCCAATGCCAGACTTTCCCGAAATGAAGAATTCACCTGAAGATCATTTCGACAGCGAAATTTCCGGTATCTCGAGTTCCAGCCTCATTCTTTAATTAACCGTGAATGCGTCTGCTTCAAGGTGTACTTAGATCTATACAGCGAAGCTGGTGTCAATCCGCACTCATTCTGCGTGTTTGAGAATCTCAGTATTGAGAATACAATTTTTTGTCTGAGGTCTGCGGCCAGAGATGTATTACTTTAGACCATTTGGTTGTACTTTTACTAAACGACCTTGGAATGTCTCAGGAATAAGGAGACTATCTCTCTGTTAAACATAATGATCGTCCCATCCATAGGCGCGTACTTTCGTTTCATTTCCGATGAGTTACTGTTGGGCCGTTATTTTAGTTTACTTCGTTGTAGTGTGCATATCAAATCAATCTACTCACGTAGGGGCGCTCGCAGCAATCCACCGACTCATTCCCAGGTTGATCCAGCCTATATGAATAAGATTTTCGGGGCTTGTATTTTTACTACCATGATGTCTAGGACCGAGCTCTGGATGGCTATGTTTAAACCCAAACTTACTGACTGGAGGGTCCGTTTTTCGAACCCAGCTGACAGCTGTTGTGTAGGCAGTATATCAGTCCTTCTGCTTCCTTCGGGTGGCATGGCGGCTAGGCGCCGAAAGAGCGTTACAGCTGAAAGTTGTCTGGGGCTGTCGATTGTTTATGCATATGTTGCCGGTGATTTAGGTCTTGTTCTCTAAGTTGCTGTTGATTTTGATTGCACTACTTATATAAATTTTCAGCCTGCCACAAAACAAGGACATTTTCGACCGCCTCTCAGTAGTTCTTCAGCAGCAGTTTTGTCGTCCGTGAGCGATGGGAGCGATGTTTCGCATGAAACAGCCAAGGCGATTGAATTCCTCTCCAGTCAAACGGATGTTACGGAGCTTTACTATTACTGGCAACTCACAGGTGGTAATCTCGATTCAGTGTGGCAAGAAGCCATGCTACTTGGTGCTGAAACCTACAACGTTGCACAAATTACTGCTCACGCCGTCCAAACTGGGTCTGCCAACGTATCCTCTCCACACTATTTCGGCGTTGGCCGATGTACGAACCCTCCGATTTTGCGGATACCTGCTGTTTTGGCCATGATGCAACCCTCGGGTTTTATGGACGTTCCCTACGTGATTGAGTGTCCAGGTAACGTGAATGAAGCACAATCTCCCAGGTAAGTAATCATAATGTTTTCAATGTAGTTATCCGCGCTATACTGCACCTGGGTCACTACCCTAATCCATTGCGTCATTTTGATGAGGCTCGGATCGACGCCCTTATAGCCGATTGTTCTTTTAGTATGACGCAGTGAATGTGATAACCACAGAGGTGTNTTTGTGCAGGCGCTGTATGAACTTCAATCCTTTACTTCGACCCATCCCGTCGGAAGCCATAATTGAACTCTGTCCGGATTTCATCACATCCACAGTCGAATCCAATTTAATAGGTTTGAAGACCCGTTCCGTAAGTGTATATTGTCATTTTCTGATTATTTTATTACCTTCAAACAATCAGCCATTCTGTCTCCAATTCTTCGATCTAACTTCACTAAGCGTGTTAAACTGGCACTGCAGCCTGTCTGTGATGACCTAATAACACTTCGGCCTTTTTTACCAGGACCGCTCCATGTTTGTGCGTCGTTTTGGACCGTACACAGTACAAAACATTTAGTGCTTCAGGGTAATGTTTAAGAGCCCACATACTCGGTGCTTCCGGCCAATTCTTTCGCGCTTAGGTGACTGATCGAATTGCGACCATCCTTACACATAAGTAGAATCTAGCAGCTGATTTTTACACACGGCACTTCACGCTTCACCGGCATTAATTTTTTACATGTAGGGGATGTTTTTCGCGCCGTCCATCATACTTAACATGGATGGGCTTCACGGTNCTCGCTGGTTCTGAGGTCGTGCTTATCGGGGCAGGAAATAGTTGGGCGCTAGGGAATAGTTAGAACGAGGAGGAACTTGCAAGCAATGACGGACGAGTAACAAAATATTGATATTAGAATAAGTAGACGTCAAATAGGAGCGAAATAGAGGGAGAACGGGCGGCAAGTGAACATAATACGTTATAATAAACAGCCGTAAGATGTTTCTTGCGTGTAATCAGAACACGAAAATGACTAGTGTTCACCTTTGACTCTCAGGGGATACACCACTCCCTGCGATAAGTTTGGGTGAATATTAAGCCAGCATAGAGCTGGATGAAAAGAGCTCTGCAAGGTGGACAGTTTTCCGGCTTGCGAATACTTGTTCTAA
Source organism: Opisthorchis viverrini (assembly GCF_000715545.1). Taxonomy (NCBI): domain Eukaryota; kingdom Metazoa; phylum Platyhelminthes; class Trematoda; order Opisthorchiida; family Opisthorchiidae; genus Opisthorchis; species Opisthorchis viverrini. The sequence goes on along the minus strand of NW_008752428.1, from coordinate 38,007 downwards.
CGAGCGTAGCGTATGACACGTAATTCATCCATCGCGGCGGAGTTCCTTCATCCTAAGATCATTTGGCGTACCTCACCATTTCTAATACGATGTTCCCACCAGTCTTGACCAATTCTTCGGAGAGGCCGATGGTCAAACACTGACATCTTTGGTATGTTCTCTGCGCGTAGGGCCCACGTTTCTGGTCCATAAAGCAGTATTCCCCGCACAACCTTACGTCACGTCAGAGCCATAAGTGTCGAAGGTTGCTAAAAGCTGCCCTGGCCCTTCCGGTTTGAGAAATAATCTCCTTTAGCCAATGCACTGGAGCTTTTAGTCCAGGTAAACAAATTTATCTACCACGTCGATGGGCTCACCTGCAAGCATTAAGTTTTGGTTGGGTCCCATCCAGACTTGTAGTAGCACTTTACACTTTGCAGGTATAAAGCGCACGCCAAACCGTGCGTCAGAGCTATCTATATTATTTAAAATCGGTTGCATTTGGAAAAGGTCTGGACCAAGGAAAACAATATCGTCTGTATACTGAGTGCCTGTAAAGGAACGTCCCGGGAGCATTTCGAATCCCGAGGTTTCAGAGACAGGCAGAGAACTTTCAAGAAACATATCAATAACAACGAACTTGGAGAGGAAAGGGCAAAGAAGACAGCCTTATCTTGCACCACTGGGCGTAGTGAACTTAGGTGCTTGCTTTCCATTTAGTCGTACGCGCCCACAGGAATTCGCACACTGTGCCTCATAGGGGTAGAAATCTGGAAGGAGCACCTTTGCTCGCCAGTCACTGACAAAGTTGCTGACGATCGACGGAAGCAAAAGCAGCTTTCAGATCAAGAACAGCTACCAACGTAGGACGTCTGAAGGAGTTACGCTGTTGAAGAATTCATCACAAGGTAAATATATGGTCGATGCATTCTCGACCATAGCAAAACCCAGCTTGATTCTAACGTATTCTGCTGTCGACGGTATCCAGTGTTCATTTAGTCGAGGCAGATGAGCTGGAAGAACACTTCTGAAAGCTGACAGCATTGTTTTCTTAACTCGCCTCCATTCCACCTCCAAGTAATCTTCGTCATCCGCAGACTGCGTTTTCAATAACTTTTCAGCCAGATCAGCTCGAGATTGGCTACTGAGCCTTGTTGAGGTTCATGAACAGAGCTGTTTCCCTTGGGCTGCTCTCCCATCGCTGATGGAAAGCGAAGTTTCAAGCGGGCCCGCACGGTGGCGTGATCAGAGTCAAGTTGGGTATCCCGGAAGGAACGACAATCCTTAGCCGAGGCTCTCCATCGGTAACTAATAGCCACATGGTCCAATTAGATATAGCACTGCCCCGTGGTAGGTGGTCTTCAAGTAATCCTATGGGAGCGTTTGTATCGGAAGTTCGTACTGGCTGTGAACAGACGACTGAAGAAGCTGCTTCCCATTATCCGTGCGCTCATGATCGACTCCAAATCTACCACCTAACTGTGCTTCTTCCGGACTTAGCCGTCCATATTGGACATTCATATCACCCGCCTTTCGTGCTGACCGAAGCGGTCGTCAGATCTTGATAACACCCGCCCTTCTCGGTCTCAGAACTGCAGTTTGTTGGGATGAATGCAGATACGACAAACAAACACCGTTTGCCGTATCGACCTTCATTGATCTTAACTGAGCCAAACAACTGCACATCGTGAAGATGTATACTTACTGGGATCCAGTTCAGTAAAGCGGTTCGAGCCTGAGTACCTCACCGTAGATACTACGAGCCAGGATCATCGGATACCCAGAGAGTGAAATATGACGCATGTGGGTCCGTCCTGAGCGGCTTGAGGAGGGCGACGGCCGAAGTGGGGTCTTGTATATGTGTTTCGGGGACAACATATACCGGTAGAGAGGGAAGACAAAGTGTTTACGAGGGATGCCTGTTGCCCAATTTACTATAGAGCACGGACATTAAACTCTACAACGTGGATCAGATCTTTTGAGGTTAGTAAGTTGTTATTTTGGTCTATTTTTCTGGGCGAGGGTGGAGAGGTGCTGTGGGGGTCGGTGTGCGAAGAGCTGCAAAGACAAATGATACTTCCCGGTTGCCCAGGATGTATAAGAGGGTTTAGTTAGGGTACCCCACCTTGGGCCTTTGACACAGAGTCTGGTCCACAAGGCAGTGGGTGGATGTAGGGTTTTGAGCGGGGACCCCCCCTCACCCGAGGGTCTGGATCGCGAGACAGCGGTGGCTAGGGTTTTCATGGGGAAGCCTTCTTCGAACCAGTGACTCAACAGCCTGACCAGTTGGCTGTAGGAGGCCGGCCTGACCCGAGTGCGCAGGGAATAGGGCATCACTCTTGCTGTTAGGTGTGCACAGCAGGTACCTTACGAGCAGTACCGGACTCTTTGGTTCTAAAAGGTGCACAGCACCTTACGAGCAGTACCGGACTCTTTGGTTCTAAAAGTATTTCGACCGTATTGACTAATTCGCCGGTGGTCACGATCAAACAAACTGCGATCGGACAGTGCGGTTTCGAGTGCCGCTTGAACCCTGGGAACTGAGTTTATTGCAGCACAGAAGCCTGACCACCACGACAGCGTGATGCCTTTGGGTTGGTGCTCATTATTTTTCCCCTCCTATTTATGCACTGCTTGCTTTTGCCACACATGCATTGCTCTGAACTCGTTCTCGAATTCCATGTGTTTTAGCTGTCATTATCCACCAACATGCTTCAGCCTGGTTCATTATAACTAAAAATATGGACTATCACTTGCCACTTGGGCTCATTCATTTTGAGGTGTCCAAACCTAGTTACACGGATTTTGAATCTAGTGGCGTGCCAAAATTACCCCCATCCATTGTCAGTTTCGCCCGGCTCCATTCACTACGCCGATTGTCCCACCGAAATTTATGTCGCTATGTGGACGTGATACACCGGAAGCCAGAACGTTTGTTTGTCGTTACTGAAGCCTATCGTCGTAGCCTAGCTACACTATCCACACCCGTGCTGGATGCAGCTTGGTTGGTCGCACGCTTTGTGGAGTGCTTTTCTGCAGTTCTGTATTTGGGCGAACAGCAGCTGGTGCATTGCTGCCTTACACCTTCGATCATTATGTTGGATGCCAACGACAGTGTGAAGATAGGCGGTTACGGCATGTATTATGCCACTAATTGGGGACGGGATGTCGAGTTTCCCATTGCGGATCCAGTTTATTCTGCCCCGGAGGTATTCCTTTTGTCTGCTGTCGTTGCTAAGCGCCGATCTTTGTGTTCGATCCTGGATTTCAGCTCGCCATGCCCACTCACTGTTCAGGTGGATGTTTGGTCGTTGGGTTTGATATTTTTCGAGCTTATTTACGAAAGAGCTGTTGCGAATCCTTTACATCAGCATGTAGACGCGGTGACCAAATTTGCTTCGGTGAATCCGTTTTTAACCGTTCGGACATTGCTAGAGGGTCTCCGTCTGTCGAAATCAAGAGATCTCACCTTCCCCGCATTTTTTAATGTCTCCGTTCATTGTGACCCTACTCAGGCATTGTTGGTTCGGTTGGACCATTTGTGCAGGCGCTGCATGAACTTCAATCCTTTACTTCGCCGGCAGTCACGGTCAACCGTTTGGAGATCGGAGTTTGCGGTTTTTGGGGCCAACCCTTAACAACCCATGATTCCTCGGGGGAAGGCAGCATCGCTGATTCCATAAATATGGACACACTGGTCGCCTGGGGGAACCGGATTTCATCAAATCGACAGTCGAATCGAATTTAATAGGCTTGGAGACCTGTTCCGTAAGTGTATATTGTCATTTTCTGATTATTTTATTACCTTCGAACAATCAGCCATTCTGTCTCCAATTCTTCGATCGAACTTCACTAAGCGTGTTAAACTGGCACTGCAGCCTGTCTGTGATGACCTAATAACACTTGGGCCTTTTTTACCAGGACAGCTCCATGTTTGTGCGTCCTTTCGGACCGTACATAGTACAAAACATCTAGTGCTTCAGGGTAATGTTTAAGAGCCCACATACTCGGTGCTTCCAGCCAATTCTTTCGCGCTTAGGTGACTGATCGAATTGTGACCATCCTTACACATAAGTAGAATCTAGCAGCTGGTTTTTACACACGGCACTTCACGCTTCACCGGCATTAATTTTTTACATGTAGGGGATGTTTTTCGCGCCGTCCATCATACTTAACACGGATGGGCTTCACGGTCGTTGCAACCAGCATGTGTGTTCTACCAGCATTCTCATGATTGCTTAGGCGGTGTCCGTTCAATCAACGGCCTTTAACACGGTTACGGTTCTTTAGCGTATAAACTAGCTTGATCAAGTTATTCCGTAGATGTGGTCGCCACCAAGACGACGCATAGTATTTATTACGCTTGATGGAGGCTGTAACCTGTCCTTAACCTGTTGGGGGTACTGTTTCACGTAGACCCAAGCTGCTGCTACGCACTACAGTTTGCCAGGCCGCTCTGTCCAATGCCAGACTTTCCCAAAATGAAGAATTCACCTGAAGATCATTTCGACAGCGAAATTTCCGGTATCTCGAGTTCCAGCCTCATTCTTTACTTAACCGTGAGTGCGTCTGCTTCAAGGTGTGCTTAGATGATCTATACAGCGAAGCTGGTGTCAATCCGCACTCATTCTGCGTGTTTGAGAATATCAGTATTGAGAATCCAATTTTTTGTCTGAGGTCTGCGGCCAAAGATGTATTACTTTAGACCATTTGGTTGTACTTTTACAAAACGACCTTGGAATGTCTCAGGAATAAGGAGGCTATCCCTCTGTTAAGCATAATGATCGTCCCATCCATAGGTGCGTACTTTCGTTTCATTTCCGATGAGTTACTGTTGGGCCGTTATTTTAGTTTACTTCGTTGTAGTGTGCATATCAAATCAATCTACTCACGTAGGGGCGCTCGCAGCAATCCACCGACTCATTCCCAGGTTGATCCAGCCTATATGAATGAGATTTTCGGGGCTTGTATTTTGACTACCATGATGTCTAGGTCCGAGCTCTGAATGGCTATGTTTAAACCCGAACTTACTGACTGGAAGGTCCGTTTTTCGAACCCAGCTGACAACTGTTGTGTAGGCAGTATATCAGTCCTTCTGCTTTCTTCGGGTGGCATGGTGGCTAGGCGCCGAAAGAGC
>NW_008752428.1:27897-30895 GCF_000715545.1 Opisthorchis viverrini | reverse complement strand
TATATGTAGACGAACCTTGTGGTTGTACGGCAGTGAAGCATCAGTGCCAACACTGATTTTGCTGTCTATGATGATGATGATGAATCAATTTTATGTAGGTTTTATTTGTGGATCAGGGTTAGGGAGTATGTGTCTTTTCGTTAAGGGGAAATCTTCAAATCGATATATGGCCCATTTGTGGCGATGATGACTTTGACTGTTCTTGAACACCTCACCTATCACATTTCCTTTTCCCTTTACTTTTGAAGGTATCATCCCACGCCAATATTTTTACCTTCCCAGCGTTTACTGGAGAGGATCAGCCACGTCCCCTTGGAGGTATTGTACCCCTTACTGATAGCTTGTCCCAACACGACGTCGTCAGCACACCCACACTGTGATTTTATGTTGACAGACCTCCCGTTTGACCGCCTGTCATCCCTAAAGAGTATTGGGCAACTTTTATATCAAAAGACACCGGAATTGGATGAAGTGTGTTCGCTTTCTATTGCTTCAGACCCGATGGAGGATCAACCGAATTCCGTGAAGCTCACCGATGTTGAATATCAAGTCCGTCGTGTGTGCCTATTCAAACGGCTTTTGAATGGACTTCCGAGTACCGAGAAATGCCTTCGTCGGGAAGCACGAAAAGACATCCCGCCTTTCCTACGATGCCAGGTTTGTTTAACTTTAGGTTTTTTTCGTGTTGATTTTCATCAACGCATAAAAACCAGTATAATACACCGAAGAACTATGTTCAAGTAGAGCATTAAGTGACGGAAACTCGGGGACTGCGCCCACCTGATGAACCCCAAGAAGGGCGAAACTGGTTGTGGGCTGTCGAAGAGTTTTCAGGAACCTTGTGAGTAGTTTCCTTTATGAAAACTATGTTTTGGATTTGGAGATAAACGAAATTCATGGGCACATCAGTTTGTGACGAAGTTTGATTTTTCGACTGGCATAGTGGACACGTAACTAGTATACCATATACCAGGCTACATTCCGACTACCTTGGACTTTTAACATTTTCGAAGCTTTTTCACCTTCATCCGGGTAGTAACTTCACCAGCTCCGCATGGTTTCAAACCAGCGTGCTCTGTTCGAGATTAGACAGTTGCGCAACAAGCGACAGAGTCGATGCAGCGTTGTAATCTCATCAGAAGGCAATACCACGTAGAATGGGGATGTTTGGATAATCCTTGGTCTGGCCTCTTCAGGAGTATTGCGCACTCGGTTGTGACCTACGGAATTGGTGTTGTAGACCCTCTAGGTGAATAGGCCGTCTTTTGAGGGACCTAGCTCGGAGTACTGCTGTTGCCGTTGGTTATCGAGGGTTTTCTTCCTTGCCACGGCCCGTCAAAATCACTTGCACGTTGCGCATGAACGACTCGGAGACCAGTTTTCCTATGTGAACGGAAGCATATGGCCACGGCTCGTGACTAACGTTGGTTAAGGCATTAATTGAATCACCTACAACCGTGTGCCACCTACTATTGATCATTTCTGTTAGTCGTGCCGCTTATCTTAATTAGGTATCCTTATCGCAATTTTTTGTTCGCTATGTTATCTCTGCGTTTCCTTCATCGTTCTGTTGGATAGACTTGGGCTGCGTTGCTTGGAGTGTATAAAGATCACGACTTCCGTGAGCGTTATTCGAAAGCCCTATGTGCGGATGCAGGTGATGCTACTCAGGAGCAGCTGGCTTCCGGGCGATTGGACGATAAAGCTGTCAATCAGATCGCCGTCGACTTGCCTCGTTGTCATGCCTACGATGGTTTGCTGGCATCACCTATCGGGCAGACAAGTTTGCGTCATGTTTTGATTTCTACTTTGCTGATGCCACCGGGAAGTTTAGAATATACTCAGGTACGTAATTATCTTCAGATCCTTTGTTCTTGACGTTCGTCGACTCAAGGGGGAAATATTAAGCTATCAGGCAAACTGTCTTTCTAATGAACGGACTGAACGAAGGACAGATACACAGGGTTTCAGGTCCTGAATAGTTAGCTCTGCAATGTTTCGAGTTTAGCAGAAATGAAACTCATTCAGCTGTGGCGTTTTTACAATTTAATTGTCATGGCAATCGAAAGAAGAACGAGAACTGAGATACTGGCAAAATACTTCAGCCTAGGTCATTACAATCTTAAAACTGTGAGCTTTTCAGTCACAGGCTTTTTTTCCGAACTCGAGTGGCCAGACGGTTTCAGGTGCATTTTCATCTACGGCTATGTGACCTCCATGCACATGGGATTATTCAACTGATAACTGTTGAGTGAAATTTCTGCGAAGAGCCATCAGACGCCAAGTGAAAAGATGAGTGACCGCTCTTTTCATCTGGAGTTTTGTTTTTTCTTTGGTCACTGAGGTCTCTGGTATAATGCCGAAAATTCATGGTGCGCCTATGCTTCCAAACGATAGCGACTGATGACTACTTCGTTTTCACCTGGTGGCATCATGAACTTTGAAGACTTGTGGATGGACGACGTTCACTATACATTATCACCATCATCATCGTCATCATTAACAGCATGACATCAGTGTTCAACACCGATGCTTCACTGCCACACACTCATGATTTATTTGAGAGCCTTATTGCAAAGGAAAGAAAAAAGTGGACAGGGAAGGGACTACAATCAGTCCGAGGTGCCTACATCTCCAGACAATCATTCAGCCACTATGGATTGAATGCCACTGACATCTATTAGCAGCCATGCCTTTCAGCGTCTCCAGTCAGGTGCAGTGCGGATTACGCCGTCCACATATTGGAAGGCGAGTACCACCGACAGCACCCAAGCCTTTCATAGTCTCTTTCATACGCTTCTGTCAGGTCAGGGTGGCCACCTATCTGCTTCCGCCACTCTGAATAGGGCACAGAAAATAGCACTCTTTTCGGAAAACGATGATTCGGCATGTGCAATACATGGTTTAATCAACGCAGCTCCTGGTGTTGAATATACTCTAGTGGAAACCCCCGTCGCACAACCGAACACTCGCTTTCTAATTACCTCGTTACGGATTC
>NW_008752428.1:26134-27456 GCF_000715545.1 Opisthorchis viverrini | reverse complement strand
TATATATAGTTGATCTTTTTTATTTCGCCTTTTTGACTTTGCTACTAATGAACTCGGAATAGCTGTGTTTAAATGGTAAGCTGGAACATATGATGTCCGCGGCTTTAATCCACTCTGGCCTTCCATGCGCTACTTTCTCGCTCCTTGTGCTGGCTGGGCCTTATTCATTGCCTTCTACTCTTCCAAGCCTTCATATTAAAGCTAGACGACGAAAGAACGCAGCACATCACATAATCGTCTCTTCTGAATGTTCATATCCAAATCCCATCTACAGACGGTTTACGAGGCGCTCATCATTAACAGCATGACATCAGTGTTCAACACCGATACTTCACTGCCACACACTCATAATTTATTTGAAAGCCTTATTGCAAAGGAAAGAAAAAAGTGGACAGGGAAGGGACTACAATCAGTCCGAGGTGCCTACATCTCCAGACAATCATTCAGCCACTATGGATTGAATGCCACTGACATCTATTAGCAGCCATGCCTTTCAGCGTCTCCAGTCAGGTGCAGTGCGGATTACGCCGTCCACATATTGGAAGGCGAGTACCACCGACAGCACCCAAGCCTTTCATAGTCTCTTTCATACGCTTCTGTCAGGTCAGGGTGGCCACCTATCTGCTTCCGCCACTCTGAACTGCAGCTAGATCAACAAGTCAACTTGCAAGTGAGTAACTGTTCCAACAGGTGGCTTTCTTGCTTTGATCTGGGGTGGGAGTTTTTTTGCTTCTGCTGCCTTGAATGTAGCAAAGGTCCTGTACGCATTCGGGGTGGTGTATTTTAAGTGTGCACGATTACATCCATGTAGTTTAGGGACTTGTGAAGAATTTACAAAAACAGAGAGGCCGATGCACCGCGTCCTGTGTCTTGTGGAAGCATCAATGCCAACACTGATGTTGGTGTCTTTGATGGTGATGATGATGATGTCCCCGGGATGAGACCCTGACAGTTGTGACCGTGTCATTCGGCGAATGGCGGTCTTGCATCAAAGCTATCGCCTTCGCTACGTAGTTCCCACTTTCGGCTATATATAACCATTCGACTACGATGAACGGAATGCGCTATGGTCTCCTACGCGTAATTCTTATTTCTTTGTTCTCGTTATCCTCTTTGAACGAAGCTGTAACGGCTAGAACCACTGCGGCTCGGTTCACGGTTTCTGAGCTGGAAAACCAACAGGTGTAGTTAGGTAGCCGATTTAAGTAGGCCGGTAGGTAGGTGTTGTCGCTTGTTGATTTCCTTATGTATTGATTCAGTCATCCGATTGTTCTCAATTATCGCCAACCTATAGTTACTTAATGGAGGCGAGTGAGTAGGAC
>NW_008752428.1:17666-25355 GCF_000715545.1 Opisthorchis viverrini | reverse complement strand
GGTTTACGAGGCGCTTTTTTCCTGCACTTTTCTACTGGATTAGTTTTAGCCTGGGCTGTTTCTCCCTAATGGTCACTTACTCAACGGCTGTGCCGTTCATCCTACTTGACCAGCTTAAGCCCAATCATCGTATCGAAGTTGTCTTTGATTGTTTTGGTAACTATTTTGCACTCTTTTCACCTTCTACATAACAGGGTATGGATTCCGTCGCTGCCGTATTCGTGCGCCTCTGTCATCCCGATCAGGCATTGGCTGCTGCCTGTCTGCATGCTTTGTTTCATACAAAGTTGTCCGGTTTCTTCTCAACTGGTGGGTTCACCACCGGTCTCAAGGCATTCTTTAACGTCCTGTTTCGTCTGTTCGCTTTCCACGCTCCCGGGTTAGCTGTCACTTTGACCAACCTCAATGTGCCTCTGGTTGGCTTGACTACCGGTTGGATTTACACGATGTTTGCCCATGCAATGCCTTTGGATCGAACAGAGTTGTTATGGGACACTTTGATTGTCGGCCCACCATCATTCCTTATGTTCTTCTACATTGCCATATTTTTGCAGCTTGATCAACAAGTTAACTTGCAAGTGAGTACTTGTTCCAACATGTGGCTTTCTTGCTTTGATCTGGGATGGGGTCTTTTTGCTTCTGCTGCTTTGAATGTAGCAAAGGTCCTGTACGCATTCGGGATGGTGTATTTTAAGTGTTCACGATTACATCCATGTAGTTAGGAACTTGTGAAGGATTTACAAAAACAGAGAGGCCGATGCACCGCATCCTGTGTCTTGTGGAGAAAATTCACCTAATTTCATTCCACTCGACTTTACATACATTCGCTCGTACTAACTTAGGAAGACGTCTAGAGGGTTCGGTTCGACAGCACCAGTTTAACTGGCCGCCAAAATATTGTACGGTGATCATACCTCTGGTAGTTTTCAACCGACCCTGCAACAGAAGCGAAGGTAAACTTGACAGTTGACGCACCATTACGCATCTCAGCTGACTGAAGTTTTGCCATCCTGCTTAAAGACGGCGGAATATTACTTGTACTCGAATTAGTTGCCTGCCTGGAAGGAAACACTCAAGCTGGATTCGTAGCCGGAAACGAGCCTAGCGGCAGAATCTCCATCTGCCGCCAGGTACTGAAACCCCAACAACCGACCATTGTTGTCCTTCTAAACATGCTTGCAGCCTTTGTTTTTGTTGATGGAAGTAGGCGCTGGGTTTGTGCGCTGAGATATGGGGTACCTGAAAAGCACTTTGCCATACTGGAGACCCTATGTACAAATACTGCTAATCACCACTGCCCTTTTCAAGTAGAAGACAACAAGGATATCTTTTATGTTCTTTCCAAATTTACAGTTTTGCTGTTGCGGATGGAAGGAATTTCTTCCGACTGGTCCTATCACAGCTTATGGGGAGGACAACCTAAGTATGGATGCTGTAACCTCGAAGTTTGAAGGACGTGGCCACCTAGGGTGAGCTGATGTGGACTGGCTTGTGCATGTTAAAAGCGATGGGGATGGTGAATTCCGTCCTTTGAGTGCACCCGCTGATTGATGCTTATGTTTTTTCTTCTGGTGGGCCATTAGCTGCTCACCTTGCTTTAGGGTACAGTGTGCCAGAAATCTCTGTCTGTGAGCTACTTATTCAGAATGCTCATTCTTCCGCCATTATGGTGCAAATAGACAATCCGAATGGACAACAATATTGAATCTAACAGAATATGTTCAGCAAATAGCCATGATCATGTGATACGTGGATTCAATTTGGGCGTCTCCTTTTTCTTTATTTCAGTCTCTTGGACTGGAAAAGTTGTGTACAATCTTGTCCAACTTTCCAGATATTGATTTGGACAAATGCAGAGCTGATGCGCTTCGATTTGCACTAGCTACCCCGATAAGTCTGACTGTGGGTCCTGATGTGAATATTGGCGGTCGAGAGGCAAATTCAAATCTACCTGATTCCGTTACCGGAGGCGGCAGTGCTTCCTGTCCGTTTTATGAGGTAATTTATTTGGCGTGATGACTACCGTCTTTGTTGAAACGTGTATCTGAACGTGTTTTTTGTACTTTCATACTCCACATCCCTTCTTCAGACTTTTTGCTTTTTGGAACAGTTTAGTTTTCCCGGTTCACTGCCCTTCTTGTTTCACAACTATATAGTACAATGGCTATGATGTAGTTCGGTACAATCAGGTTATTCCTATAGAGTCGTCTGTCTTCGATGCCTAATTCACATTCATGCAAAAGTTGATGCATCTTACAAGTAATTGTTGCTTCCTGCCTGCGCTTGCTTCCGGGGTTGCAAGTTTTATGGACCAACTGACGGAGATGACGTTGTTACTATCATCATTTCTCCCTCGGCTGTATGAATACTTATTGGGACAGGCTGCACAACGTTCGAAGTTCCCGTTTGGTTTTTTTTTTCACGGGAAGTTTGGGTCACTTGCCTGTGTAGTATTGACACAGAAACCCCGCCACAATATCGTTGCAAATGATTCCACACGTAGTCAAATTCCTCGGCCCACCAGATCCTTCTCTTTGTTTAGACGTTCCAATCCACTGCTTCAGTGGAACTGTGAGTTAGTAGTTTTAAGATCCAGCGAAGAACGGTCAGCAGTTTTGAGGATGACGCGACCCCAGTCGCGTGGAGCGTGCGTCACTTAGTGGGGTATGCTTCGAGGGTCCATAGTAGCTCGTATCATGGTGCAGTCCACGCTTATATACTCCACGATTGAAGAACAGTAGTGAGTACATGCAGGAATATCAAGTAAAATGTGTGATTTTAGCAACCAAGCCTTTCTCATAATTACTATTGCCATGGTTTGTTAACTCTATACGACCGGATGGTCTCTATGTGTAGGCAGAGGAAATGGGTAATACATAAGTGGGAACATTGCTGGGAATGCACTTGTAGATGGAAAACTGAACTGACTGCCCCAAGCTTACCACAACCCTACTTTCAGCGGCTTGTAATTCCAAATGCCTGGCCAGAACACTTGGAAGCGGCGGCTTCTTTCGATCCTTCTTGGACAGGAAAAGCCTGGTTCGGAACTCTGCAACAGTTGGGTGACAGATAATCCTTTGGTGTCTCTACTCAGTCCAGATGATGTTTTGGAGCACATTTTGCGACCAGACTGTTTCGTGCTGGATGTTCGAAGTCGAGAAGACTATGCCAAGTAAGCCTTCATCACCTTCGTTCCATTGCACCAGATGATTATTACTGTTATTCGTAATACTGCGGTATTAATGATATGGACACTAATAATTAATATTGTCGTTTGTACGCAATGGTTGATCTTCAGGTTTATGGTAGGCCAAACCAAACGAAATCTTCCGTATTATCGCATTCTACCACAGGCACACTGGAAAGGTCAATGCGAGATACGGAAAAATCCCATATGATCACAATAACTTGTTTTTTTATTCTTTCTGGTAGATCTGAGGTCGTTTGTTCCTCAGTTGTTTTGGATTTCAAATTACTTCTCATTTTTACGTAGATGAGACTAAGTTCGGGTCCAACGTATTCATCAAGTAATAGAGCAGCGTCTCAGGAAGCGCGGGCCCACTTCAACTGTGATTTCGGTCGTGACTAACGAAAGAATCCGCCGGTCGACCACAAGGACGCATGTGACAATGAGCGAGGGATTATCCAACAGGATAACAGAAGAGAGAATAACTGGCAGTTCTCGAATTGTGTTCCAATGAGCGTATCACCAAATAATTGCTCATCAGAAAGCGGCTTTGTTCAGTAGGTAGGCGGAACGTTCTTGTAGTTGAAAATGATTCTCAGATGGTTTTTATACCTCCTGGATCTCTTCCTCGTAAGGCTTGCCGGATACGTAACCTAGTCAGTTTTCACTTCATTCCATCGGTATCGTTTATTAGGATTCTGTGACATAGTTACAAAAGGAAAACTGGGGCAAAATTGCAGTTCAACAAGTCTAGGCATCCGTTCCTGTGTTTCTCATGGTCGAACACTCTCACCAACTAAACAGATTAAATTGGCCTATAACTAAACGGATCCCGGCAAAAAAAACAGTGGAAAATTGCCAGTGATTTGTTCAAATAAAGTAGTCTCAAAGATAGGATACGTTTCCCAATAGTATATAAGAGGAGCACTGCTCTAGATCTATGGAGATCCCAAACATCGGTAATAACTATGAACCATTTGGTAAACGTGAGATTTGTTGCGGTTCAACAAACACAAGATTATAACTTCATATTTACGCCACTTCATTCTCTGGTGTTCAAAATAAAGAAATGAAATCTCCGAAATGCCGTTGGAGGCCACTTTCTAGCGATCATTCTTAAACTTGAAGAGGTCGTTCCTTTGAAGTGGCCTTCCTAGATGGAAACCGTTATATCTGACCCGTCTGTTAGAACACGCTGATTGTCAAATCTAGCAGTATTCTCAACCGAATGAACGATGATCCTTCCTCCTGTTCAGTTTGTTCGATCAGCTGTAGACATGTGTGTATTCCAGGTGCTATATTGAAGAAATAAAGAAGGGACATCTGTGCTTTACTGGCGATAAACTAGCATGTAATTGATCCTGAACTATCCCCGGTTGTCTGACGAGGTGGAGGTGATCCTTCCTCCTGTTCAGTTTGTTTGATCAGCTGTAGACATTTTACTGGATATACGTGTATTCCAGGTGCTATATTGAAGGAATAAAGAAGGGACATCTGTGCTTTGCTGGCGATAAACTAGCGTGTAGTTGATCCTCAACTATCCCCGGTTGTCTGACGAGGTGGAGAACCTAAAGTCGCACATAGCAGGCGATAGCCTCTATGCTACTGTTGTACCGTGTCCCAGAATTCCAATCCTGAAAGGCACCAGTTGTTTTGGACTTTTCTTCCTGTTATCTGGCCTCACTCCAGATGTGTGAGGTTCTTTCAGAGTTCGCCGATGGAGGCCAGCTGAGCCGTTCTGCGAGGTGTCGAGCTAACAATTTTGTGAATAAGCCGGCTGATCCAATCTTTTGGTAGATCATTTCACTGGTCTTCCGTCTTCTGGTTATCGTATAGGTGATCATATAGGTTTTTCCTTTCTCGTGACTTTTTGCTGTCATTCAATATTCAGTTTTTGATGTATATGCCTGCGGTGCCTTGTTCCCAGTTCAGTGACTTGTTTTCCAGCTGCCGACTGTGATGATCTCATCTTCATTCGGGCGAGTAAGCTGGCTGTGTGCTACAAAAGATGGTTGACTAAGCTTCGTGTTCTTGGTTTGTTCGTACGTTTATTATACCTTTCTAGCCTGGTCAGTTGCACCTATTCCAGATAGACTAATCGTTTGAATACGAATACTTGAAGGCCATTGAATTGATTGGCGTGATCCCGAAAGTGAATCGATTGGCGCAAATGGAATGGTCACTACCGAAATACTCTTGCTGATAGTCTCGAGTGGAGTCACACTTTTGGTAAACATGTACACGTTTTCCAGCTGTGTTCACGTTTATTTCTAAAGTTGGTGTTGCATGCATGACGTAGATCTGCAGCGGGCCACAAGTGTCTAAGCGACGGCAATTGGTGTTTTCGTCAGCCAGCTTCCGAATATTTTGTTGTTCTTTTCACTACTTGTTTTGAAACAGTAGCATACATTAAACATACTGCTCCCACCTCATGCCACCAATGGCCGACTTCCGTTATAGCACACCACGCATTGGTATTCCGTAAATTAACACTAAAAGCCAGATTTTCGTTGAATAGCCCCTTTATAGATAAACGGATCTGTTCTAAATTTTTACGTTTTGTTGTTTAGGGGCTGCATTCCTGGTTGCGTTCATCGGCCTCCGTCACACCTACCTTTGTGGTCAAATGATGCGGAATCAGAAAATTCCTCTGCAGCTCCCTTCGAATGGGAGTTTGTCGATTGTCCGAGTGGGGATCGGCGTCAGTCGCGCGTTATTCCCGCATTTCTGGCAGGCCTTATTGTGGAGGCTGCTTGGATCAAGGCCGTGGAAGCGCGCCAGAGGGCTGAGCAACGGCGTCTTGGCAACCGAACACGAACTCAATCATCTGTCGTGCGTAATACACCAGGTCTCTTATTAGTGATTGGTGGCACTGAATTCAGCTCAAACGCCAAGCCTCTTGAAGTCCCCGTAGCCATACAGTTGGCTGACTGGCTCATTCGTGAGGATATTGATCGTGTGTGTGTTCTCAGAGGAGGGATGCCCGCTCTTCTCAGTCTACCGACCGGGCGAGATTACCTTATATGTCCAGGACCTTAACATATTACTTTAAATGATTGCAACCCTATTTTATTGCCATGTCTTTCATAATGGACGCAATTTTGTTCACTGCTTGTGTTGTTCACACCGCGATTCATTCCTGGTCAATTTTTCCTGAGCTTTCCACATTCTTTTTATCTCGTTTGTGTTTTGATTTTCTGTAAGCAATGGCATTTTTGGCAACTTTTGTAACAAAGCTGTACTTGCAGGATAAAACATACAGTTTGAGGCCTTTCATAACTTTTGTATTTTACCTTATGCTGTATCATACTTATAATACGTCACACGTATTTTTGAGTGAAGTTTTATGTACTGGACACTAACCGCTTGACAATTTGAAAGGAGTTGGCATCAGAGCATAAATTCTGACAGCTTCCACTGCTTACGGACGTGGAAGCCTGGGAAACAATGTGGTAACCTTTTGGTCCCCACACTGCATATGTCACTGTTAACATTGGTGTGGAATTCGGTCTACACTGGGGCAAGGTCAGATTCCCGAAGAAAAACCCAAAATGCCCGCAACTTACTGAGACTCTCAAACTTCACCAAACTATCAGTAGGGAAGTCAGCAAGCATCCGGGTTAGTCAGTCTATCGATCAGTTCAGCAATGGTTGAAATGTGTTCAGGCACGCCACAGAAGGACGACCGCCTATGATAAGCATTCCGACACATCATAGAAGCACGGTCGATGATGATGGGTGTCCACCAAACGCCGATCAGACAGCCTGGATCAATGTGAACAATGCCATTTAAAGTGGACCGAGGACTCTGGTAGCTTTTTCACTCGCTTGTTTGCAATATAGCTGTTTTGTTCCTTGTTGGCGAGTCTTTATCGAAAACCAAGGCATTGGATCGGGAGATACAAAGGGCACCATGTCCAAAATTTTGCCATAGCTGGTTCCACTTTTGATACGTATGGTGACAGAGTTGCCGGAAGTTCCGCGGTCGCCCCTTTTCGTCTTAGTGGTTTCCACTTAACAGCGTTCATCCTGCGTACTTCGTACCGTTAGTTGGGCAATCGCGTAATCCCATATGATGTGGACGGACTTGCAGCCTCAGGAATTACAATGCAGTGGGAGTAGAAAACGGTGCAGGTGCATATAGATTCCACTACTGATTCGGAAAAGCTTGTGGGAAAGGACCATGCTCATTTATTATGGTTCGGAATTTCTACAATCACGGTTCGCGATATCATTTGCAATTACGATGGCTAATCTTGGCTCTTATTTCATTGTGGAAACCAAAGGCCAGGGAATTATATAGTTTAAGTGTCATGTTCATGAGTTGCGCCCTGGGCCCAGTCGGTCCCCGTGTAGCGTCTATTCATTTCTTATCGGTGGTCACCAGCCGATCGTATTGCGGCCTTGTTAGACTTGTCTATCTCTACTTCCATCTGATAGGGCACACAGAAATGCTATCCTCATATATATATATATATATATATATATATATATATATTATA
>NW_008752428.1:14245-16379 GCF_000715545.1 Opisthorchis viverrini | reverse complement strand
AAATGCTATCCTCACATATATATATATATATATATATATATATATATATATATATTATATGCGCAAGCTGGTCATTCAGGAAAACATCTAATTGTCTTCGCAAGGAACAACGTAGATCTTGGTCAGTAAAATTTCTGACCCACTCTTCTTGTCATTTTCGGTTGTGTGGTTTGGTACCTATTTCGGGCCTTTCAGTCCATTTAGCGGAGAATGTTACGGATAACTTTCTGAGCTGTCACATCCTTTGGCAAAGAAACATGAATCGTCCAAGTTGGAAGGGTTTCAAGATGCACAAAAATTATATCGTCCTTCGGTACTATTTCGATATGATTGTAGACGGTACCTACTGCCTACGCGTGCTTATGCGCTATTCCCAGTTTCCTGGGCTTGAGGTAGATAACCCTTCGCTTTCATATCTTAAAAGATCACTTGGATTCTGTTTTGCCGATGAACCACAGAAGTATAAACCTCATACTGTTTAGGCGTTATTCGTCTGACTATGGTTACTCGGAAGAGTTTCTTCGTGGCCCATGTCACTGGAACAAATACTTGTACGGTATTTTAACCACAGTATTGGTGGTTTTAACACGACTATGCTTCTGTACACCGCCATATCATTCACTACTTTATTTCCGATATGACTTTCATTATGATATATTTTGCATTACAGCGTTGTTCGGCTTGACACGGTTCATGCGTGTTCACCACTGATTTGTTTTATTCGACTTGTTCGTTAACGAACGGCAACGGACGGTGAATGACCGATGGTCTTGCGAACATGCTCTGCACCGAAGCCCTACGAACAACCCCGTCTATCTTGAACCAGTTGGCTGCGCTGGATCTTCCGGGAGGGTTGCGGATGTTCCGGCCCGTGATACAAAATATGTCGGATTTAGCATATGCGTTTGACACAGGTGGGCTGCTTTTTTTGGTTAAGATTAGTTACCCTGGGTTGAATTTGCCGTCGTCATCCGTTATGTCGCATCAATTTGAGTTTGGTCAGACTGCGTTGGAATATCTGAAATTCTTCCTAAGCTTGAAAGAATAGGGATATAGCACAGGGCCGGTTTGCTCTGTTTGAGGGTTCGTAACGTCGCGGATCTTACTGTGAGCGACTGCTCAGTTCTTAAACCATTTGGAAATTGTTTTGTTGTCGGGGTGGCATGCTTTGAGCCGGGCCATGATTTGCTTTTCAGATTGTGGACCCAAGGTGAATATATGAACATCATTTGCGGTGACGTTTTGCTCGATATTGGTTGTCTCCCCATGCCTGCAATCGATGACAAATTACCTGGTCGTCCCAACTCGCGTAGAACACCACTTAATGTTGTTAAAAACGCTGTGAAGAAGCTGCACTGTTTTTCAAAGGTCCAACTCCATTATTGTCAGCTTTACAATTTTATCCGCTGTTAAGCTTACTGTAAACTCTTCGACGGTCAACTATCGGTCTCATCCCATCAGGTAGATGTAATTCCTGTGTTTCCATCAAACTTGCGGTCTGCTGAGCTACCGAATTGTACGCTATTTGTGAAATGCACTTAAGCTTTAACAAGAGGCTCAACTGAAGCATCCACTTAATACATTATCCAACTAAATAAGTGGCACAGAAGACACCTCAGGTTTCAGTTGGCACGATATTCCAGGTAACCCAAGTACTTTTGGTGATAGGCTACACTAATCATAAGGGTGATGAAAACTGTTTGACGGCTCACTAGGGTTTCCGTTCTTAATGGGCCTCGTTAGCAGGCGTAGTTCCCGAGTGTCTTTCAAGAAGCATACCTCGATATCTCGAAAATCGTGCCTATCGAAGCCTGGAGCCTGTCGCGCATTCAGTTGAAAAACATCATGAACGTGAGACTCATTTGAGCCTCTCATTAACACAAAATTCATTTCTAAGTATGCTTTCCGGATTTCCAGTTCGTTGACTTCCGCTTCATATAGTTTTTCACCTTCACTCACCTACTTCCTTCTGGTAGTATTCGAAAATATGCCAATTGTTCTCTGAGAAACTTCAAAGGTGGTTAGAATTGAACCAAAGAATCTCGTGTTTGATTCCCGGAAATTCGAACAACGCACTCGCGGCAATTTAGCAAGACACCATTTATTTATTTATTTATTATTTATTTTATTTATT
>NW_008752428.1:1328-14026 GCF_000715545.1 Opisthorchis viverrini | reverse complement strand
AACCAAGCGGTTCATTTATTTTCTCGTTGCGTTTATTTCCCTACACTACTTTTCTTCTCTGGTGAGATGGTTGTTCGCCTAGGTATTCTACTCCTACTCTCTATTTTCAGACGGAATTCTTCGGAATACACATTCGGGGGAAACATTATCAATGAAAGTCACATTTACAGGCGCCTCACTCAGGCGACAGGAATTGATCCGAGCCGTAAGTGTAACCCAGTCCGCATGTAAACCGCCTTCTTCATAATCATCGGCTTTGCAAGCTTGTCAATGATGCCCATTTCTATCGGTGAATTATTGTTGTTACAAGACAAAATCTCAACTGAAAATTAGAAAATCTAACGCAGTTATCAATCGTAAGTAGATCGAAGTAAGAATAAATTCACCAGCTGAGCGAAACTTCCTTTCAAGAAGTCATCGCCGAAGGAGCCAATGGACACGTGACTACGTGGTGTGGTTTCCGCTATTGACAGATAAGCGACGCTTTCATCCAGTTTACTAGCGAGTCATTCACAGTACCGATCAGCTGATGGTGGTGCTGAACATTCAAGAAACTGGCCCGGAGGTTACAGTTTCCAATCACTCTGGAGGTTCACGAGATACTCACTGTTGGTGAGTCTCGATAGAAGTGAAACAGCTGTACTGTGCTTCTCCGTCTCTCAGCATAGAATAGCTTCATTTACAGGGTGAAATCTCATTTGAATACCGAATCTCCTCATACCACCATCAAATTATCGTGTTCATTTTACTTATGCTTTACCGCAGATAATGTGGGGGGCGAGATGGACCAAGTGGTTAGGGCGCGAATTTACTGACCGGAAGGTCCGTGGTCCGAACCCGACCTCTACCTCTCGACTTCCCCTGTCTAGGCTTGGGCAACCTGGCAGTATCCCAGCCCTCGTGCCTCCTTCGTGTGTGACATGGCAGCTAGGCACCGAAAGAGTGCTACAACTGGACGATTTTTTTCATATAATGTGAATTGGTTGTCTCGGATAGCCAAGCTGCGCGTATAAGTATGGTTGTCACGTCTGTTGCTATCTCGGACGGTGGGCTGATAATTTCTGTCCAAGTGAACTACGCTGTTTCTGCTTTCGAACGATCGCTCGCTTTCGACCCATTCAGCTTCAGACTTTGTGGATTGTTTTTTTTAAATTGCTAACCGCCATGATCCTTTTACTAGTGCAATGCCTTCAATTTTTAGATGTGCATCCGTGACGTTCGTCAGCGCCTATTCGATCTAAACATGCAGCTTAGTTCGATTCCAGTAAGTCTTGCTTTCACAGCCATTTCCAGCCATTTCATTTGACTGTTATCAGGGTATTATTCGTCCTGACTTTTAGGTTTTCTGATTTCCCATTTTATCTATCTAACAAAGTGAGGCCACGTATTATCGTGTTCGTTCTTCTGCAGTATCCCTGCTACACCTTAGGCTTTCTTTACTCTTACTGGACTGTTCCCACTGCGTTCATTCCTCCGTCTACTCTTACAGATACCTGGTTGTCCAACTTCATGCATTCGTGTGTTGCACTCAAAGAATCTGTTCACCCATCGTGGTCCAGTTCTACTCGTTCTTCAGGGTGGTGCAATGTCACAGGCTGGCGTATGGGCCACGCGACTCTTGCTACATCCACAACATGGACTTCGTTCGGGAAGTCAGATTGATTTAGTCCGCAAGGCCCATGAGTTGGGCTACGCTGTGGCTCTTATTCACGGTGGGGATTATGGTCCAACCGAGGCCGAATTGGATACCATTGAACTAATATCCGCTCTGTCACGTCCAATGCCACAGCCAGCTGACTGTGTACCACCGGAAGTCAAGCAGGTGACAACCCAGTTGACCGGTTCTGAACTTAAATCAAACACCACGCATACCGAGTAGGTGTTCCTCTTGAAGTTAACACGTTATTTGCCGTTATGGAAATAAGGCCTTTGATTATCACTGATTTGATTTATCCCGAGAAGCCCCCTATGAACTCGCCGACAATTTATCCGCTGGTCTTCAGAGCAATTCGGGATAAGTTACTTGCTGAACACTTTCCCCACTTCACAGTGTTCAAATGTGATCAGTTTTTTTGTGCGTAAGGCAACTGTACCGTCGGCGAACTGATTGTTTAAAGTTCACCTTTGAACAAGGGCTGCTCAGGAGAAGTGGGGCTGAGGGTCTACCTTCTTCCCATCATCCAAAGAAGCATTGTTCTGCAAACGTCAACTTTCCATCATTGAAGTTGGTGTGGTGGTATTGCGGTTTTCCCTTTTGTCACGCTTCATGCAACCATCACTTGCTTGCGAAGACCACTTGTTTGTTCAACGTGATAGTGGAGGTTGAAACCGCAAATTGCAGTAGGGCTTTAGTCAAAGCCTGTGTTTGATCATTTAGTAAGTCTTTCCGGTCTCATAAACATCGTTGCATAATATGGCAACCGTTTGTAGGCAGAGATGATCTGATCGTGCTGCCCCAACACTACTGTATTGGTGTTCGATCACATGGATCCTACATGGTAAGCTACGCACCTTCATACAAAAACAACCCAACAGCTTTTCATTATCTATAAAGACCTGCTAGCCAAGTTTCGAATTCAGTCAGGGTTCAACATTATCAATTGATACCACCCTTGTTGATTTCGAAAAGAGAACCTCCAGTGTATTTGAAACTGAGCGGGATTGGAATCATTACCTAATTGAAACAGATGATGGCTTTAGGATGAACTGACTGTCGATAGAGTGTCATCACAGTAGAGATAAAGTCGTTTCTAGTTGCGCAACCGGACAAGCTGAAACAGTCCGTTTTATGTGCGGAACGATTGTTGACTCAAAACACCTGCTCCTTGTATCACTGATCTCAATCCACACCCACACCGTTTATGAATGTTTTAAATTCCCTCACTTTAGATGCCATCATACTGGGTGCCCACATGTCTATGTAGATCTCGGGGTGGCTCAGTGATTAGAACGCAAATTTACTGACCGGAAGGTCCGTGGTTCGAACCCAATCTCTACATCTCGACTGCTTCTGTATAGGCTTGGGAAACCCGGCAGTATCCCAGCTCTCGTACTTCTCCCGAGTGGCTTGGTATCAAGGAACCGGATGGGTGTTACAGCTGAATGGTTATCATTATTCCTATATTATTATTACAAAGGTGTGTTTTGCTCTTGCGACTGCAACAATTCAAAGAAACGATAGCGCCTTGCCAGTTGTTTCTTTTAACAATTATGGTCAGGTAAATTATGGTTACTCAATTCTCCGAAGAATCATATTTTCACGGAGAAATGGACAAGTTTAATTTCCTTCCAGATTTATGGGGTCTAGGTGGATTCACCATCACCCGAACTGGCCTGTGTAGGGATGGAGAGTCCTCTTTACGCTATTTGGTTGGGTCAGGAATAATTTTGAGAACCCCAGTGAAAGTGAGGATTTATTTCACCTGTAACCAAACAGACATAAAAGATTAGATGAGAATTTGGCTCATCTGTTGGTCGAACAATATTTTCTTACGAATTGCACTTGTTTTACAGCCCGACTAGCAGTGTTTCAGCTGCTCCTTGCCCAATCCCCATCAGTGACTACTTTCCCGTACCACCACTTGATTCACTGGGTTTTGCGCCGGCTACTGGACTTACTCATCAAAGTCTCGATTCTCTGAGATCCGCCAGTAGCTCAGCATTGTTTTCCCTACTGTTGAGCAACTTCAACACCCCGGAGGACAACGCATCTAAGCCTACGGTAGTGCCAGTTCCTCCCCATGTTCCTCCAACTCTCCCTGGTTGCAATAGCAGCAGCGAACGTCCCTCATTACTCCATAAAACGTTTAAGGTGAGCGCTTTTCCGTGTCTGCTGATTCCAGTTCAAACTTTCTCATCGCTTGAAAACTCTGGTGTATTTGCTGCTTTACGTGAGACATATAAACTAACACTTGATAGTTGCCGTAACGACAACGAGTGCCTTCATTGGTAGTTGATCAGGTGGCCGTTTGTCCGTTCAACAAGCTTGGCAATTAGCTTGCAAACCTTCCATTACCGATTTAGGTGACATCAATGTGCAGTTGGATGAATGATTCCTTCTTTGAGTCTATACAGCTGTCAAAGATTGGTTGATATTTTTTAGTGTGCTTGGCTGACGAGAACGCATCCTTCTCGGGACAAATCAAATGAGCAAAAGGCAGACCAGAAGAAATCCGGAACTGATCAGTTAGACGAGGAACAAAATGTCCTCGGACAGAAACTGCTCAAGCTGCAACCGAATCTAAAGAATACGAACCATAGCGCACCAAAACGTGAAACGTACTAAATGCGATTCCCAGGAAGGTGTGTTCTCCTCAGCCAATCACAGGAGTATACATCAGCTAGCCTTTAACGGCTATATAAACGCAAGCAGGTAAGGAGGTTTTACGCACTCAAACGCTCACTGATGATTGGTGGCGAAAAATTTGCAAGCTGATTACACAGCTTGGCGAACAGATCAGAGGCCATCTGGTCAATTACCAGCTACGTAAAACCTATCGGCCCTTCAGAGGTACCTCGAGTTCACACCCCATGGTATCATTCGTCCTGACTTTTAGGTTTTCTGATTTCCCATTTTATCTATCTAACAAAGTGAGGCCACGTATTATCGTGTTCGTTCTTCTGCAGTATCCCTGCTACACCTTAGGCTTTCTTTACTCTTACTGGACTGTTCCCACTGCGTTCATTCCTCCGTCTACTCTTACAGATACCTGGTTGTCCAACTTCATGCATTCGTGTGTTGCACTCAAAGAATCTGTTCACCCATCGTGGTCCAGTTCTACTCGTTCTTCAGGGTGGTGCAATGTCACAGGCTGGCGTATGGGCCACGCGACTCTTGCTACATCCACAACATGGACTTCGTTCGGGAAGTCAGATTGATTTAGTCCGCAAGGCCCATGAGTTGGGCTACGCTGTGGCTCTTATTCACGGTGGGGATTATGGTCCAACCGAGGCCGAATTGGATACCATTGAACTAATATCCGCTCTGTCACGTCCAATGCCACAGCCAGCTGACTGTGTACCACCGGAAGTCAAGCAGGTGACAACCCAGTTGACCGGTTCTGAACTTAAATCAAACACCACGCATACCGAGTAGGTGTTCCTCTTGAAGTTAACACGTTATTTGCCGTTATGGAAATAAGGCCTTTGATTATCACTGATTTGATTTATCCCGAGAAGCCCCCTATGAACTCGCCGACAATTTATCCGCTGGTCTTCAGAGCAATTCGGGATAAGTTACTTGCTGAACACTTTCCCCACTTCACAGTGTTCAAATGTGATCAGTTTTTTTGTGCGTAAGGCAACTGTACCGTCGGCGAACTGATTGTTTAAAGTTCACCTTTGAACAAGGGCTGCTCAGGAGAAGTGGGGCTGAGGGTCTACCTTCTTCCCATCATCCAAAGAAGCATTGTTCTGCAAACGTCAACTTTCCATCATTGAAGTTGGTGTGGTGGTATTGCGGTTTTCCCTTTTGTCACGCTTCATGCAACCATCACTTGCTTGCGAAGACCACTTGTTTGTTCAACGTGATAGTGGAGGTTGAAACCGCAAATTGCAGTAGGGCTTTAGTCAAAGCCTGTGTTTGATCATTTAGTAAGTCTTTCCGGTCTCATAAACATCGTTGCATAATATGGCAACCGTTTGTAGGCAGAGATGATCTGATCGTGCTGCCCCAACACTACTGTATTGGTGTTCGATCACATGGATCCTACATGGTAAGCTACGCACCTTCATACAAAAACAACCCAACAGCTTTTCATTATCTATAAAGACCTGCTAGCCAAGTTTCGAATTCAGTCAGGGTTCAACATTATCAATTGATACCACCCTTGTTGATTTCGAAAAGAGAACCTCCAGTGTATTTGAAACTGAGCGGGATTGGAATCATTACCTAATTGAAACAGATGATGGCTTTAGGATGAACTGACTGTCGATAGAGTGTCATCACAGTAGAGATAAAGTCGTTTCTAGTTGCGCAACCGGACAAGCTGAAACAGTCCGTTTTATGTGCGGAACGATTGTTGACTCAAAACACCTGCTCCTTGTATCACTGATCTCAATCCACACCCACACCGTTTATGAATGTTTTAAATTCCCTCACTTTAGATGCCATCATACTGGGTGCCCACATGTCTATGTAGATCTCGGGGTGGCTCAGTGATTAGAACGCAAATTTACTGACCGGAAGGTCCGTGGTTCGAACCCAATCTCTACATCTCGACTGCTTCTGTATAGGCTTGGGAAACCCGGCAGTATCCCAGCTCTCGTACTTCTCCCGAGTGGCTTGGTATCAAGGAACCGGATGGGTGTTACAGCTGAATGGTTATCATTATTCCTATATTGTTATTACAAAGGTGTGTTTTGCTCTTGCGACTGCAACAATTCAAAGAAACGATAGCGCCTTGCCAGTTGTTTCTTTTAACAATTATGGTCAGGTAAATTATGGTTACTCAATTCTCCGAAGAATCATATTTTCACGGAGAAATGGACAAGTTTAATTTCCTTCCAGATTTATGGGGTCTAGGTGGATTCACCATCACCCGAACTGGCCTGTGTAGGGATGGAGAGTCCTCTTTACGCTATTTGGTTGGGTCAGGAATAATTTTGAGAACCCCAGTGAAAGTGAGGATTTATTTCACCTGTAACCAAACAGACATAAAAGATTAGATGAGAATTTGGCTCATCTGTTGGTCGAACAATATTTTCTTACGAATTGCACTTGTTTTACAGCCCGACTAGCAGTGTTTCAGCTGCTCCTTGCCCAATCCCCATCAGTGACTACTTTCCCGTACCACCACTTGATTCACTGGGTTTTGCGCCGGCTACTGGACTTACTCATCAAAGTCTCGATTCTCTGAGATCCGCCAGTAGCTCAGCATTGTTTTCCCTACTGTTGAGCAACTTCAACACCCCGGAGGACAACGCATCTAAGCCTACGGTAGTGCCAGTTCCTCCCCATGTTCCTCCAACTCTCCCTGGTTGCAATAGCAGCAGCGAACGTCCCTCATTACTCCATAAAACGTTTAAGGTGAGCGCTTTTCCGTGTCTGCTGATTCCAGTTCAAACTTTCTCATCGCTTGAAAACTCTGGTGTATTTGCTGCTTTACGTGAGACATATAAACTAACACTTGATAGTTGCCGTAACGACAACGAGTGCCTTCATTGGTAGTTGATCAGGTGGCCGTTTGTCCGTTCAACAAGCTTGGCAATTAGCTTGCAAACCTTCCATTACCGATTTAGGTGACATCAATGTGCAGTTGGATGAATGATTCCTTCTTTGAGTCTATACAGCTGTCAAAGATTGGTTGATATTTTTTAGTGTGCTTGGCTGACGAGAACGCATCCTTCTCGGGACAAATCAAATGAGCAAAAGGCAGACCAGAAGAAATCCGGAACTGATCAGTTAGACGAGGAACAAAATGTCCTCGGACAGAAACTGCTCAAGCTGCAACCGAATCTAAAGAATACGAACCATAGCGCACCAAAACGTGAAACGTACTAAATGCGATTCCCAGGAAGGTGTGTTCTCCTCAGCCAATCACAGGAGTATACATCAGCTAGCCTTTAACAGCTATATAAACGCAAGCAGGTAAGGAGGTTTTACGCACTCAAACGCTCACTGATGATTGGTGGCGAAAAATTTGCAAGCTGATTACACAGCTTGGCGAACAGATCAGAGGCCATCTGGTCAATTACCGGCTACGTAAAACCTATCGGCCTTTCAGAGATACCTCGAGTTCACACCCCATGGTATCAGGAACTATCAGTACTCCGGATTATCCGATGAGCAGACTGACTTTAATCTTCATTTGAATCAGGTTTACTTTTGGGATCCCGGCTAGTTCCGGTTGAAATACAATATTCTTAAATGGAAGATCTGGCCGGCTGCAGAGGTTTTTCACTAAACACCTACTAATGAGGTCCTTTTCCGCAACATTTCTTGGTTTCTTTCGGCATGGGACCTCATGCTGTCCACAGTTTTGAAGTTTACATGCACCTCAACCAGGAATGAATTTGGGTTTCAGTCAAGCTTATCCCCTTTCGAAAAGAGGGCGGTTTTTTGCCGACAATAAGTGTTTCATTTCGAGGAAGGGACATATTGCGTCGCAAATTTTCAGGTATTCTTAGATTTCATTATTCTCGCTTATTCTTGCTCCGTGCATGCACAGATGGATGGTTTCAACAGTATGGGCGCGGCTTCTTCCACTCTACCGAGTTTTCCTAGCTGTCTTAAAGTCGACGCTCAATGTCCCAAGACCTCCACTATGTTCATGAGATCGAATATTCATACGCACGATCCAAAGCAATTGGAGGAATTCGCTCAACCTAATCCCTTATCAGAGCCAAACGGCCCACCTCCACCGGATCTTCTAACCAGCGCTGGTTTGTTTAGGAAAACGCCTTCATCCATGGAGGGTGCGGCGTTATCACCGGGGCATGCGTTCCAGTTACCTGCTGCGGGCAGTGACAACGAATCTGTTGTGAGTTCCACCATCCTTTTCATGATGCATAGTTTTGTAATCCCATTTTACTTTTGGCTAGTTGCTGTCCATTTCCCAAGGGTTCCCTGTAAAAGGCGCCGCCGCCTTGCCACTGCTGAATAGGTTTTCTTTGCGTTTTCTTTCGTCTACAACTTCGGAGAAACTCTTGCTGTCTACTACCTCATGATGTCCTCTC
Organism: Opisthorchis viverrini; assembly: GCF_000715545.1. NCBI lineage: Eukaryota > Metazoa > Platyhelminthes > Trematoda > Opisthorchiida > Opisthorchiidae > Opisthorchis > Opisthorchis viverrini. The sequence continues at coordinate 5,350 of NW_008752428.1, read as the reverse complement.
TTGAGGGATTTTGAAGTCTTCGCTTATATAGACGATGTCACTGTGTCATTAAGTATGCTCCTTGCTCCTGACAAGGCTGAAGTAGTGCGCTGACATTTCCACTTATTGTGTAAACTCGTTCGGGATAACAATTGAATTTATCCGCATAGGTAGGTGGTGGCATCATGTCGAACATGGCTCATTTCAACCACTTTTATCTGCGACCCTTTGTGCAGCTTATACACTACACTCCGACATACTGGGCGAGTCGAACCACTGTACCCTGGAATGCGGTTTATGGTAGTCAAACACAAACCGGCTGAATAGACAAATTTATGAAGATTCCTCAGATTCGTCTGTCTTGTTATCCATCTTTGGTTTTAAAAGCTGAACATTGGGTTCATTACGGAAGTTTGTTACTCTTCAGCCAAGCCACTCTACATGACTTACTCTAAAGGCTCTTAGAAAATGCTCTGCTCCCTGTAGATGAGCTGATCTCCATCGAATTTTCGTTATACGATCATTCTAGTTCTGACGATCGCTGACTGTCACACAGGAAGAGCTTGGTATATTTTCTCATACGAGACGTCCACGTCCATGATAGTCCTACTTGGGAAAAAGGCGCTTGGTGAGGAAGGCACCTTGTGATTCTATTACCGTTTTCAATCAAGCAATTGGAACTATACTATATATACTATACTGTACTGTGCTATACTACACTATACTATACTATACTATACTATACTATACTATACTATACTATACTATACTATACTATACTATACTATACTATACTATACTATACTATACTATACTATATAATATAATACTATACTATACTATACTATACTATACTATACTATACTATACTATACTATACTATACTATACTATACTATACTATACTATACTATACTATACTATACTATACTATACTATACTATACTATACTATACTATACTATACTATACTATACTATACTATACTATACTATACTATACTATACTATACTATACTATACTATACTATACTATACTATACTATACTATACTATACTATACTATACTATACTATACTATACTATACTATACTATACTATACTATACTATACTATACTATACTATACTATACTATACTATACTATACTATACTATACTATACTATACTATACTATACTATACTATACTATACTATACTATACTATACTATACTATACTATACTATACTATACTATACTATACTATACTATACTATACTATACTATACTATACTATACTATACTATACTATACTATACTATACTATACTATACTATACTATACTATACTATACTATACTATACTATACTATACTATACTATACTATACTATACTATACTATACTATACTATACTATACTATACTATACTATACTATACTATACTATACTATACTATACTATACTATACTATACTATACTATACTATACTATACTATACTATACTATACTATACTATACTATACTATACTATACTATACTATACTATACTATACTATACTATACTATACTATACTATACTATACTATACTATACTATACTATACTATACTATACTATACTATACTATACTATACTATACTATACTATACTATACTATACTATACTATACTATACTATACTATACTATACTATACTATACTATACTATACTATACTATACTATACTATACTATACTATACTATACTATACTATACTATACTATACTATACTATACTATACTATACTATACTATACTATACTATACTATACCATACTATCCGTGGGAGCAGTTGGGCAGTTCATTCGCTGTCCGAGGGAAAACAATAAGCTTTCCATTGGCTTTCAAGCTGAACGCCCGCTACTGCCATACTGTGTCACAAGACTGACGTTTCATCAACTGTTGGAATTTCTCAGAATGGCTTCTGTCGGCATACATTGCTCATTTCTTTGGAATATGGATTGAAGGCGATAAAACTGGTAAATTCATTGTTATTAAATGATAAAGTGGCTGCAGCGTATGGGTAATTAGTGGTGTGGGAATTCTTTAAATGTCGAGTTCTCCTTGCAATTGTAACCGGTCCCTGCTGATAAGTCGAGAACTGTACACCTGTTTATTCCTCATTGAGAATCATTAGCAATCCGCATCTCACGAAACTCCGAGAAGCACCGACCTCCTGGCTAGTAGTTTGAACACTTATTCGTTAGGTGACAACCATAGTGAATAACTCGCACTGATACTCGCCACTGATACTTCGTTCAGTGTATCCATATCACGGGGTCGCATGTTGACTTCACAGATGGAAATTCCATTGATTGGGTGAATTTTTAAAAATCCATTGTTGACCAATCACTTCTGGCTGATTGGCGAATTTACTAGTCGAGACGTTGCCGACTCGTAACTTCCTGGGGTTTCGCGGAATGCGCACGGGTGGTGATCCCCAATAAGGACGAAACACCTGTTCAGTGCTTCTCGGCTTTTCAACATAGATTGGATTCGTTCACAGGACGAAGTCACCATGAGAAAAACGCATGACCTGCTTCACTTATCCTCACCTACGTGCTTCACTAAACATCGTTCACACATCACAGGAGACATTAGATACGGACTGTCATTCCGGAGATCAAATCTAGCAGCTGTCTTCTCCAGCCTTGGAAGTCCGCGGTGACGTCCTGATATTACTCAACCGTACAAAACGAGTTTACTGTACGCCTGTCCGAACAGCTCTTTTGTATGCCAGAAACCTGTTCGTTGGGGATTTATGGCTGCTGCCTTCGTTTGTTTATCTTTTTGGGACGATGTGCCAGCCACATCGTAGTACAATACGCACGGAGCCACAAAGCAATCGAATTCGAGCTTTTCACCCATCAGCTGAAGGAACTATAATTAATCCTTTGTCAGAGGCATCGTAGAGGTCAACCATCAGCGTGGAAAATAGTGTGAACGACATTACAGCAAACCGGCCTTGTTCGTACCAATTAGATTTTCCGGTCGGAGAAAGGAAAACCAAGTCCTTATAGGCGACGTTATCCTAAACTTTCCAAGGCACTGAACTCACGACTTCGAGATGGCTCAGTGGTTAGAGCGCGAATTTACTGACAGTAATGTCCGTAGTTCGAACCCGACCTCTGCCTCTCGACTTCTCCTGTTTAGGCTTGGGCAACCTGACGTTATCCCAGTCCTCGTGCTTCCTTCTGGCAGCTAGGCACCGGGAGGGTGTTACAGCTGAACCATTTTTTTATGACAAGCATCACAAAGATGTTGAGAATAATCACAAAAAAGTGAACTCGTCCTAGCTAAACACAAAGTGCACGTAAGATCGTTTCAGGTCTGTTGCAAGAAATACTCCAAGACCCTCACCTATTCGGGGAGTACTTTACTCAGGAGAGAAATGTTTTGCTAACAAGTTGATTGTGTAATGAATGCCGTTTGTAAAGTGCTCAGGTCTGTTTATTTTTGTCTCCACTGTAGTACCACGTATTCGAGGCACCTCATTTTGGTATGTTTAATCTGCTTTCATACTTCTTCCGTTAACAGGGTGACATAAGCGTGGAAGACCAATTGTATGGCGTATGGCGTCAGCTTGTGCCCCGTCTTCTGTCTAACAAAATAGTGATTTGGGCCCATCAGCAGGGTGGTGTGGGATTAGTTCATCCACTCCGACCAATGCCTGGAGTTTTCGACGGGTTCCCTGCGCCCCAAAGTCTATTCAGTCATCAGAAACCTTCAGCCACTGTGGATTTCCCCATACCTACCGCGGATTTACCTAATGCAGCTTTATACAATGCCGCACAGAATACTCCCGGTGCTTGTTATTCCTCGGTGAAAAATACCATGAGATGCCCATCAGTCACCAGGTTTGGTCTTCCTCTATCCAACCCAGTGAACACTAATCGAGCAAATCGACCAATCGCAATAGCAAAGTACGCTAATATTCTTTTGGAAGACACGTTAAATAACCTGCTAAATTTAGTTTTCGTTGTTTTCCACTGAGGATTTTCGCGACCCGTGTAATTTGCTGTTTGCTCTT
>NW_008752428.1:0-669 GCF_000715545.1 Opisthorchis viverrini | reverse complement strand
GTCCTCGGTGGGTCGTTTCCCGTGATGGGAATTCTAGATAGATAATCAGCGAACGTCTGTGCTGTGATAATTCTACCAGCCTAAGTGTTTAACTTTTAGCATACTCCCAATCCTGACATGTTGAATAAAAGTGCCATTTCTCGTTCCGTTATAGCACAATGTCACCGTCTCTTCATGCACTACAACAGTGTTCTTCAACCACTGACCACCCTCTTTCAAGTCAGTTTGCAATGGCATCCACATCCAAAGCTCCCCTCTGTGCCTCGCCCTTGGGAAAATTGAAGCCCACTCGAAAACGACACATATCAGCTGGGCATTCGTTATGTGCTGCACGAACGCGCTTTGCCGATAGGGTTGCTTGTGGACAACATACAGCTTCCCGTGTGAGCCATATAAAGAATGTGTGTTCACAAATTGGAGGCATGCTTCAAACGGAGACAGGTAGGAACGGCCAACATTCAGTAAATATACAAATACCCTGTGCAGATTAGACTGTGGATGTCACGCTTTATTGCTCACTTGATTCACTTGTCTTCAGCCCAGTTTTGTGAACTGGGATGACTCTTCGTGCAACGTTGCACACATTTATCGTTGTTTTGGCCGGGGTTCCTAAGCTTGCATGTTGCCGTTTACTTCTCTTTTAACACACTCTCCGTTTGTATCGATTTT
>NW_008752427.1:53792-55617 GCF_000715545.1 Opisthorchis viverrini | reverse complement strand
GCAGCGAAGGCCTTCTTCCTTTCACCGTGACGTAGCACAGGCACCACAACAACAAACGGAGTCACATCGTACTCACGCAATTGCACGCATGCGCACACAGAGGTAACACCCACGCAGGTCGGTCGTACCTGACCGCCAACTGCTCACAGGATCATGCCGATCAGAAGGCACAATAATGGACCCAAATGACGCTTCATTTGACTCACATTCAATTGATTGCAGAAATCCTTGACCACGGCAATCAAAACTTCGGATTACATTATCTTATTCCACTACACCGCGTTTTGACCAGAAAAATCCATATAAGCAACAGGTTGTTTTGGGGACACAATTCAAAACCGAATAGAGCTCTCAGTGGGCGAAACAGTTGAGCGCACAAACATGCTGAAACTTTATCATTCTTCCTTTCATTCTGTTGTTTATTTGTAAAAAAAAGGTCTAGCAATGAGATGTCCAGTATTCCCCGTTGGGGGAGGAACTTCAAATATGACTGTCTACCGGGGTTTTCACGTTACATTGACTATACTGGTTACGATCGAACGTCGTGAAACTAATAATCCTTGTGGATTTATCAATAATATGAATCCTTTCATCGAATTTAGCACGGAGCTACAGTCGAATTGGGGCCCAATATCCTTTGTACTCACACCGCTCGTGTTTGAACAATTCTCGTTTCGTCCTGGTGGAACTATTCTGGTGAGCCCATACCAAAGAGGGGAAGTAATGTATTCGAGTTTCGTTCTTATTGGAGCTCAAACAGCGGTGCGGACCGCTGCACGTGCCGGAATTTGAGCTCCAAAAGTCTGACATGCTAGGCAAACATATTGCCACTATTTCACCAGCACACGATGAAAACACCTGACTTAACACAAACTGGCAAACATTCTTACACTTGAGCAATGCGATTGATTTGCTCAACGGTTCGGGCAGCTGACAGATGACAGCGAATCGTTTATGGGTTATATTTACTAGCTTCAAACCGATTCAGAACTGTCGATGAGAACTCGCCTTTTCGATTGGATCGGACGATCCTCATGATAACTTTGTGAGATGGAAATGCCTGTGTCCTCACTGTGTGAGTTCCATATGACCAGCGGAATTACCAGAAACATGGCTAAACGGATGTCGGACCTTTTAGCGGATAAATACTTTGAAATATTCCGGACACAAAAGACAGCATCAAGTGATTCAGCGCTCGCTGCAACACATGCAAACAACTGGGTCACTCCCGTAAACGATAAGCAGACACATTATACAATATCGAGAACATGTAACAGGACTAACTAAAGAAGCTCACAATAAGACTAACCCGATAAACTTATCAGGGCCTGTATTACTACGTAAGGATCCGCTCATCCGTCAACCAATGTGCACCGTGGAAATTGTCGCTAATAAGCACAGTTGCCAGTCACATTTGGTAGTGGTGGGAGAGTCATTTAGTAGCTACGTAGTCTTCAGGAAAAAGCATCCAAAAACCTTAAAAACATAAAGTAATAAGCTAACGTGTCCTTAAAAATAACTTAAATAGCGTACAACATAATACGGAGTAGCTTACAGATGACACTAGCCATTATGGCCAGCGTTAGGTTGTCTACATTGGGTGGACCCCTTTCATTTTTGGACATGCGTACGATTGCCTCGATCGATTCAATCATGAGTTGTAGTGAAATGGTAGCCATGAATACAGCCAAGATAATCACCGCAATCGGTTCAAAACGAGTTCGTCCTGAAGAACAGAATACTCAACATGAGAAGAACGTATTTACGGTTTAAAGTACACCACCTCCTCCCTACAGCTGTAGCAACTTCAACAGATTCCAGGGTG
>NW_008752427.1:23472-47163 GCF_000715545.1 Opisthorchis viverrini | reverse complement strand
CTTGTTTATAAAAACTGAATATCCGTCTTATTGAGCGCGTCCCTCTGAACTTTCCTGGATATTCATTGACTATCACCCAAATGTAAACAAATGCTACAAAGGGATTCCACAAATTCCGTAATAAACCCCACTTCCCAATAGATGCAAAGCGGAGTTACGAGTTACGTATAACTCGCATGCCTCATCAGTAGCATCCACCGGTACATTGGTATGTTGCTACTGATGGTTCATAGGGAAAACGCGGCGACAACTTAAAAATGTAGAACGTAGTTTATTGTCCGGTGGACTATACGTCAATAATCTGGACCTCTTTTCCACTAACCCTTAACTAAATGTCATTCAGTATGGTTGCGACATGACTATTTTAGCGGTAACTTCCCGTATAGCCGAGGAAAACATGCATTTCGTCGGTAGCATGAGGAGATTTGGTTATTCTAATGATTTCGTTCTGTAAACAAAGGCAATATGTACTGAGAAGTCGAGAAGCACTGCAAGGCTATTTCATTTTTATTATAAATTACTGGCAGTGCACATTTCAAGAAACATGGGGGAACCTCGACTGTTCGGCCACGAACTACTCGTTGCTAAGCTTTTCCGGTAGCCATAGGTGATAGTGAGTTCCAGAAAACTGAGCGATGAGCCACACGCGAAATCCCCCCTTCTCAACTCCGATCACTCAAGACCGGATTTCGGATGAAGCCCATGGGCATATGAGCATATTATTGATTGCTTATCATCCTCACGGAGAGTAAAATTTGTTGCAACTTCTTGTTATATTCATGATTGCTTACAGTGATCCTCTGCATGACACAATATGACGTTGAGTAATTGGACTACGGAGGGATGTTAGTGCGCGGGTAATCGCCAAAGTTTGGTCGAAGATGTTCTTCGCAAGTAATTGTCGTATACTTTATGTAGATGTGTGGGTTGAAGGAAAATATACTCTTTTGAACGAGCCTAAGCAATCTTGTTTCAGCCTCTTGAGATCGAATGGATAAATATTACTCGGAAACATGAGGCTGTGAGCAATACGGTTTCCCGAAAGAAACTTTTTACTTCCTTTCAGAAATGTAGTCCGCGCAAAACCTGTCAAAATAGTGGGTATGAAGTCAATCAAAAGACATCAACTAGGAAATTTTTACCTATGGAACCTTGTCGCACAGCTACATTTGAAATATTTATGCTTTCATCGCAAGCTTACCCACGTATTGAATAGGTTGCTGGGGGCTGTGTTCTATTTATAATGTACATTGTGACAGTTTAAGCGCCTTGCTACCTGGCTTTCTTTTGGTTCCAGATGAAAGTTGGCGAACGCATCCAATCGAGGCATTCTTATCTCAGTTAAGTGATCGCAGTCATGAACGTAAAGAAATCTCCAAAGCTGTACGGTACGTTGCGACTTTGCGAACATCCGAAATTAAGCACAACCCGATTTCCGCCTAACAATCATGTATTTCTCGCCTCTGCACAATCCTATCAGTTCTATTGGACAATATGTGCATTACTTGGCAGTCGTTATGTAGTGAGCGGCAATGTTTTCTGTGCATTTTACTATCCGCCATAACTGAAGAGTGCGTGATTTTTTCAGTCTTCGAAGTGTTTTGTCCAAGTCTATCATGGAAGTTAGAACCAACAAACAACAGAGGGTAAACTGTCGTTAAAATAATTTTGTGAGCGCTTTCTTGTCAATAGATAAGTCCAGTTTTACTTAAGGAGCCCGGGAATTGCGTATGCGTACGGACCGATGTTGCAACCCGAATAACGGGCGGTTGATAGACATGATTTCACCACATGCATCTTTTAAATTGGTGATGTGTTTTGCCCTTCAATTTTTAGTCAACTGTGATCTTTAAACTACCTGATCTCCTCCATTATTTGTGAGCCAATCTTGACTGGTTGCCGTTATGTCTGCTGATTCGCTAATCTGTGGTATCTGCTGCTGACCCGCTCCAGCGCCTAGTGCCCGAGAAAAAAGACTCGCAGAAGGGAACACAACAGCTATATTCCGAACAAGTGCGAGAGCGTGAGTGCGTGCGAGTGCGAAAAGTAGGACGTTCTCAAGCTATTTATTGGAAGGACACTGTCTGAACTTGGTCCAATGCTGGCGCACACGGTCTGGCTTTGCTACGGGGTTGTGACGTGCTGCGTATTGCGGGGGCGTTGACTGACCTTGGTCAACACTGACTCTCGCTGCCTGGGTTGGATACAAGGCTGTGAGGCGCTGCATATTGAAGGGGCGTTGTCTGTCTGGTCAACATCTAGCGGAGCTGAGAGTCTCAGTAGATTTCGGGCATTCAGTGACTGCTTTCAGGAAGCTGACCTTCCTGATAGTTACCCTGTGGTGGCGTGCAAAAGGGGAAACATCTCACACTGGTCCCGCAATGACAGGGGATGCTGGATTTACAGCTAAAAACCCTCTTTACGTCTAGCTGCCACGTCAGGTTAGCACGTATTGAACAATCTGGATTCAGTTTTCATGAGTCCCAACAGGGAACAAACACCGCTATGTCGTTTGTCGTATTTGTTCCAGGGCATATTTCTTGTGATTGCCAATTTATTACTTTTTGGGCATATTCTGACGGTCATTGTAAATTGTAAGCAAGCGCTTTTGATAATATTCAGGGTTCATTTTCAACGTCTTGGGCAGTGGGCAGTGCCAAATGATTCGCGGCTCCAGGTGAATGTTGTTTTGCAGCAGTCGGGCAAGTTAGGTGTTTGTCATATCCATCACCTGACACACTGCCATTCGTGCTTTCGGTGGACTGCAATGGTACCACACAATAATGCGCATACACAATCGACCGAATGTGAATAAAAAGCGAGCAAGATTTAGTCGGGAATCCGTTCAACATCGATTTATGCCAGAGGGACTTAGAATTTTCAACAACCACACCGAAAGAAGAAATATATGGGAATCTTGGTGAGCCCAATCCATTTGGTGAAAGCAGATTGGTTGTGTTTTTCGCACTCATTTGGTTGCCCCTCCAAAATCAACCGTTGGCAACTGAACGGTTTCAGTTATGTCAGCAAATACCACCCGTCAACAGCTTGTCGGGTAACGCATTATTACTGTTGGAGAACACTACAAGTTTGCCTATTTGAAGAGGCTGGAAGCCTAAATAACAATTTGGACGTGAAAATTGCTTACTCAAAGGTATAACGAATGCCACAGTATTCTTAATCACGTACAATGGACCACGGCTCATCTCTTGTCATTATTTCTGAAAATGAATTATTCCAACGGTGAACATACTGTTTTTGAAATGGAATTACCACGCCCTCAGTATACTATTCGAATGCAAGTAACATTTATCTTTTCGTCTTGGTGACCAGTTTTGTACACTATTTATGTTGTATTGGACTAGAGCACATCAAATCGTTCGTGATGAACTGGTGCTGCGTCGTCTGCCTCATTTGGCAGTAGACAAATGTGCCTTCTGGACCTACTCAGGCAATGGCTGCGAACTGGCCGGTGTCCACATATTTCTTGAGCCTAATCAGATTCACTTCCACCTTCTGATGCCGTTTGATTAGGAATAAGTAACCCTCTTGACAAAACCGATGTTTTTTTTTTACGCCGGCATGTTTATCTTACGGAGCTGTGTGGGCGATTTGAGAGAATCAGCACTGACTTAAGAATGAATGTGCTTAAAGAATCCAATTAGTGTGAGTCTAATGATATGTGAAACATCTGGAAAATCAATGCAACATTTCTTCCTATCCGAACTTGGCCACTGCTCTCTTCTCTAAAGAGCAATGACCACTCCCTTCCTAAAATTTGTTATTTCACGAATAACATCCCAAAACTAATCAGTATTGGGAATGATTTACCGTCACCTATTTATCTTGATGCTTGTGTGCATCAAAAAGGATACTGATATTCAGGTTGCTTTGCGAGCATCTTGGGCACGTCACAAACGGCAGTCGGCTCCATAATCTAGGTCATGTAAAGTATGTTGATAGAACTTGGTCAACAATTTTCCCGCAATGAACTTCGGTATTTTCGTTAATTTTTGTGTTATCTACTTTAAACTTCATCATCATTGTCAGCTGTAATAACCGCGTACTTGTCGTGCGGTTGTTATAGCTGTTTCATTCACCGATGATTCGGGGAGGTGGGAAGTAGCTGCGAATCGGAGGCGGGAGCTGACTGATTAGTGAACCTAACACTTGTTTTACATTGATAATGCGTGAAAAAATTCCGGGCCGTGCCATCGTCAAGGGCTGCCAAAAAGCATCTCAGTAAACTTTTTGCCCGAAAATTTGCATGCTGAGTCATAGTGTAGGTACGTGTACTGTCCCATACAGTTCGCATCATAACAGATAACCTTTTGTAACACGTTTTTGTTGCTTTTCAAGTGCATTCTACAAAAAACAGGATGCCCATATTCATGAGTTGGAAAAACTGACAGGCTTGGAGAACATAGAAGATGAATCCACCACAGAAGAACCGATTCCAAACAATCCTGACAAAGTTCACTTTCGGGGCCAGGTGTCCAATATGGTTATAATGCGCGTGGTTTTCTTCTCTAACTTGGTTAGTTGATGTGATTTGTTGTTGACATGAACTGAGGTCTATCCTTTAGCCTGCTCTGAAGGAACGAGACGGTCAGGTGTATCGATGTTTTGCTCCCGAGAGTAAAATAAGATCAGTATAATAACCTAATCTTGTTCGTATTTAGCTTGCAGCAATTCGTACCATCCCCTATTCACCTATTACTATTTGGCTCCAATTGTTATTATGTGTCCATGTTATTGAGATTTCTTAAGCTTAACTGAATTACATTAGTCAGTTTCAAACAAAAATAACCACCGGACGGGGATGCTGCTTACTGGTGCCTACCTACCAAAAACGTCAGGAGAGAACACCTCAGTAATTAGTGGAAAACGGGGGTTTAGGTGATGCAATAAAAAAACCGACGTCCCTATGGGACAGGTTTAGAAGATACCCACACCTCCCTGGAGCAATCAAACAGACACATCCGAGCATTATATTGGTAAACCAGGCCACCAGCTGGATTGATAGAGCATCCTTTACGAAGGTTACCAAACATACAAACCTTGGCTAGGTATACATGCTAACAAGTGACGCTTGGATCAGCTATGTGCCATGTTTCCTATGGTTTCTAATCACGTGTCCCCCAGCCAAAAAAACTTGAGGATACTACAGCACCTAGTTTCGTCATCACCGAATTCATTTCGCCTAACCATTTCATCCCCCCAACAAGGGTTTGGAATAGAAAAAAAGCACTTAATCCGATGAATGCTGCCTTGGTAAGTACAATGCATGTCCAAACGTCGCAACCCGCTTATGCCCCATTACACTGCAGACTGGTTAGCTAATACTATGCTATGGATGCCCGGTAATCAGGTGTTTTAAGGTGTTCTAAGTTTCACAACTACCAAACACACCTTATATTGCATTCGTCCTGCATACATTTTTTACTAAGGTCGTCAATGTGTGCCGACTTCTCTGCAGGCCGAACCAAAAACTACTGAAAAATTACTATTGGATCAGTTACGTTAGAAACAGCTGGATAAAAAAGTGGCTTACCCGTAGGATGTGAGTGATAACTGCTAATGGGTATCAACTGTCCGTTCTCTATTAAGGACACATCAGCTTCCGCAGACACTGTAGGCAAGTGTAGACGTTTGGTGATTTCGGTACCATTTTCTGAGTTTTCAACGACTGTCATCTGCCTGACAGGACAATAGTCTCCATTTGGCTATTAATAAAGCAGCAACAACAGCAACTTAGACGATGGTCCGCAAACTGAAATTAATAGAGAAATTGGCAACATGGGAAGTGGCAAAGATGGTCTATTAATGCACAGTTGCCTTAGTTGGGTGCAGTTTTTACCAATGTATGTTCTAGGTATTGGCGATATCTGAACAGCTGGGGATAGTCATTGAGGTCAAAGGCGGGCTGTTCTCCGGCTGAACGTTGAATCGAGCCGGCAGTGAGTGGTCCTGAAAGCAGTGAAACTAGAATGACACCTTGTGCAGTATCTAGTGCTTATAATTTGCGGTCTCACTGCTATACGGGCAGAAGAAACACACCTGCAGCACAAAGTTTGGTTCCAGGAAACTTCTGCAGGCCATGTGATCGAAGAAAATAGAAAAGTAACCATGGTAGAATCATGTGATCACCTTTTTTTCAACATAGGTTAACCCATGCCTCCATTTACTCATTTGTATGGAAAAAAAGAAATGCACAGAGATAAAGGTCATTTCGAAATTAAGTTCACTTAACTAACTAGATGTTACACCCTTAGAGGGACATCCCGGTCGTATCATGGGCTGTTCCTAGATTCCTATGTGTTGTGATGCAGCTTGTGATGACAATACCGAGCATAACCACAATACACGTATAGTTAGAATGAGTTGGACGATAACAGTGAAGACTAAGTCAAAGTTAAGGCTGGATACAATAGCTTATTTCAAGATGTATTCCGCTCAAAATCTAATCCAAATGCTTGTGTTTATCCATGCCTCACTGTCTCCCATAAGAGAACCCTACAGCGATGCATCAAATCACGGGAGTCTTCAACTAACGTCCATACAATCACCAGACCAGAGTGACCAGTACTACGTTACATACGTCCCAAAAACATCGTGTTAGGCGTTATTTTGAGCGAAAAGTTCCAATTTTACTGAAACATCAGATAAAAATATAGGGGTTTGTTGCGAAAAGTCAGACGCCTAGTATGTTATGTAGATCACAAATGGGCTGAAATCTTCCGACCACATACCTGTAAACACTAAGATAGGTTAGGAAGTAAAATGCATTGGTGGAACTCAGCACAGACCCTGGACTTTCGAGACACTGCCAACACCACTCGATCGTCCAGTGCAATAGAGTTAAGTTTGGCACAACGGGGATACTAAGTGAATGAACTCGCCCAGAGGAGTTCACCGTGCTCATTTTTCGATAGAAACAACGCGGGTCTCTAGTTCTTGGTTACCGGTCTTGATCCCTATCAGCTTTCAGTCACCCAGCTGATGATATCTTCAACAAACAAGGCCGCGCTCGTCTGATGAGGCTTGTCCTTGTGACAATTGTACATCTGTCAGGAATGTGGCAGATGAAGGCACAAAGTAGTGTTCATCTATTGCTCCACCCTGAACGTGGCAGGACCTGAGATATTCGGACTTCAACAAACTTGTCCATCACGTCAGCATTGCGCTGTTGAGGCAATTTATCAATGTTCGTATTTCAAGAGAAAGGCTAAATGGTCACAGAGGGGGGCGAACATCGTAGTGAGATGAGTTTGACGCGGATAATATACATAAAACACTACTGTTTATTAGAAGAGACCGCATGGCATACAGCAGGTGCGGGTATGGGAAAAACGGGCTTTAGAGAATCTGTAACAAATAATATCATATGTTTGGTCGAAGATCCTTAACACACCAAACCATTAGGATTGAGGTCTGGTGGCAGCGCTATGGGCGGAAAGTAGAATGTAGCATTTTTAGGGACGAGAAAAGGAAAGCAAAAGGAGGACTTGCTATTTCACGTAATAAACCTTGCACCAGTCAGCCAGCTGTTGGGGTATACACCTTGTAACAAGTCACAATGGTTCCAGCTCCCGCTGGATTATTATACTTGCCTGATAAACTCTGGAGTGAGACGGCTGTGCATCGAGGGGAATAGTTTTGATGCGCCACTATTTATTATTGGTGTATTGCTGTACGTGATGATGGATAGCTCCGATGCAGAACCGCCACTGGCCGAACAACAGGACTATGTATACCTGCGTCTCGTCCAAAAGTCCCTATTTGGGGAGACAGCAGTTTCCAACCCTACTGAGTTCTTGCGAAGTTACGGACCAGCCACCAGTGCTTCGTCCCCAAAAGAAACGGTAACCTGACAGTATTTCACCTATCGTGCTTCTCTCGGGTGGCACGACATCTAGGTACGGCAAGGGTGTTACAGCCGAACAACTCTTTACACGGTTGGAGAGGACTGTGAGGCAAGTAGTCCCTTGACATACGAAGTGTATGGCTTAAACTGGCGCAGTTTGTCAAATACAAACAATTTTCGAACACCAGTACGCAGCAACTATGTCTCTTATTCAAAGTAGAGCTGACCGAATTGCAGCGGTGCGCATGGTGACCAAACCGCTGTCATATGGGCGACATAAATGTCAGATATTGGCAAACGCCGCCCCTGCTTTCCTACTCGAGTCCATATGAAATTGTCTACCACTGCGAGCGTTAGCACCAGCAAGTCTTTCAGTAACGCTTTACAAGTTTCAACTATGAAACGCATGACAAATACTGGAGCAGGATTACCTAGATTATATAAGATGTTCTGCATTTCAGTGGGAGGTCTAACTCAAAAAATCAAAGTTGTCAGCGTATTCAATGCCAGTGGACCCTGTATGCACTTCATTTTCCGAGGCGTCCGTCAAAGGCAAAAAATATCCAAGTAGAATGTCGACAAAGAAGTCAAATTGGGACGATAAAAAGCAATCAAGCCTGAAATCACTGGATGTAGCGAATTCAGGTGAAAATTTGGCCTTCAATAGCATTGGGTATACACAACAACCTAGGAGAGTAAATGCAGAAGGGGCCTTTTCCATCGTCAGAAACTGTCACAGTTTCTTATCAGAATCAATGAAAGGTCGTTGAACGGAATGGTGCGATTCACACACGGCAGTGAAGCATCAGTGCCAACTTGAACGGAATCGATTCACACACGGCAGTGAAGCATCAGTGCCAACACTGATGTTGCTGTCTTTGATGATGATGATGATGATTCACACATTCATTGCAGTGGCGACATGTTCAGCTAGACCTCGGTCAAGGCGAAAGCTGGTCTAATTCTCACAGATCCATAGGTGCAGAATAACAGAGGACACCTCAGAAGCTATGGCTGCTAGATTGGTATTCGTATGTTCTTGAACCCTTTGCAAAAGCCGTAATCGCAGTGTAAGCGCACCATTCCGCTGGTATTCTGTCTCGTTCCATACGTCTTGCATTCGGGCTGTCAGGTTAGCTGCGAGAATCAGGCTTTTCGAGGAAAGGCAGCAAGGAAACCGCTTGGAAAAGGCGTTTTGTTGTGCGGAAGCAGTTCTGTTGCCGGTGGAAACCTCATGTCGTGCTGTAATTCATATCGGGCTCCACTCACACATCTGGAGATGACTCAGTGGTTAGGTGAGAACTAATTGACCGGGAGGTCCGTGTTCCAAACCCGATCTGCTCTTGTCTAGGCTTGGACAACCCGGTAGTATCTTCGTCCTCATGCTACCTTCTTTCGGTGGCACTGCAGTTAGGCACCGCAAGGATGTTCCAGCTGAACCATCATCACTCGTATGGGTCTTCCAGAAATTGAGTCCATGGAGGTAATTAAGCAGTTTTTTCCTAATATTCAGTCCGTCAAAGACGATGTTTCTGTGGGCGCATTAAGATTTTGTTCCCTTCTTAGATCGCTTCGGTAGAACTTGCTCCCTTCGGACCAGCTGATCGGACCATTCGAAATAAGGTGCGGTGTTCCAAAGGTGCTCCCAGACATTCACTATTCACCAGCGCTGCCAATGCTCCAGATCCTCAAGAGAGATGGCCTAGTGGTTAGAGTACAGATTTACTGACTTGAAGGTCTGTGGTTCCAACCCCACCTCAGTATCGTAACTCCTCCCGTCTAAGCTTCGAAAAACTTGGCAGTATCCCAGCCCTCATGTTTCCTTCGGGTGGCATGGTAGCTAGGCGCCGAAAGGGTGCTACGGCTGAGCTACTTTTTCTTCAGTAGTCGACGGTTGAGAGATCTGTGCGCACCACCATAGTCATTTACTGCGTTTCCAGGCATCAAACAGTATTGCTGATCATGGTGGTGTGCGACTAGGGTATCCATATCACCTGCTAGAATCACGATATCTAGACCTATCGCCAACCAAAGCAGCCGTGACAAACCTGCATCGATCCGATTGATGTATGGAAATCGCATAGTCCCCATACTTCGACCTGCCATTCGAAGGTGCGTATACTGATACAACATACATACAACATATACTGAACCAAGACGCATTTGCTGTATATGAGACGACCAAACAAGCAGCGTGGTACAATGGATCACTCCAAACTTTGGGCCACAGTTAGGTTTCCACGCCTTGGAAGCAACGAGCAATAGCAACAGGATCGTTAGGCACGGGGAAGCTGCACCCCTCTTGAGCCTACTAAGGTTTGTGACGACTGAGATCTTGTGTGCACGCTTCATAGGTACAAAGCACATACATAAAAGTGAAGGAAAAGTGCGATCACTGAAAACCCCAATGTGCATCACATCCCTTGACTTTACCGAGAGATTATTTTGAGACACGAGGCGAACACTAAGTGATTGACCACTAAATGAACCATGAAGGCTTAGTTAGAGAGGGAGAGAGAGGTCTATGATTAAAGGCCAAGGCAATCCCGTCTGTGACACCGCGGTGATGAAGTACACGAGAACTCACAAAATAATGTGACTGTAAATCATTGCGACTGATACATCTTTTGAGCGACCGACTCCATCACCGTCATCAGCTGTGAGAACCGCGTATTTGCCGTACAATGGTTCTAGATGCCACCGTTCCGTTCACTGATGATATGAAAAGGTGGGATAGTGGCGCATTGGAGGCAGTACCTGACATAATTGATGCGTAAATACAGCGCCGTCAGTGGAGTTTTAATTAGGGAGATTAGGAGGGGAGCTATGCGTTGAATGCAATAGCTTGGATGCTCCGCCTCGGGGTCCCCATCCAAGGAGACGGCAATGGCCAACACAACTTGGTTTGCTGGTAATGGCTTCAATACTTCGATGCCAAGTCATTGTTTGACCTCCCTTAGCTCGCTTCCACTCTTCACATGGCTGTGCGAAAAGAGCTCTTCGAGGAAGTCAGTTGACTGGCATACGTAGCATGTGGCCAAGCCGGCGCAACTCATTGAGTTTCATCAGTTCACCTATCGTGGGCAAGTTATTTCTTCCGAAAACCATCCGACATACTTCAGCATTAACTGATCCGGTGTTTCCACTAGACTCGGGCAATGCTCCGAAGATATCGATGGTCAAACACTGAGAGTCCTTTGACGTCCTCTGCGACCAGATTTCTGACCGGTACAGTAACATATGGCGCATCGAATAATTGTAAACTCAACCCTTTACGGATAAGCTAATGTCACGCCTACGCCACAGGTGGTGGAGGTTCCCAAAAGCTGCTCTAGCCGACTGCAGTTTGGAGTTAAGCATAGCTAAAGAAGGCGTAAGAAAAGTACGAGCTTCTTTCTCAATAGCAGTAACCACTTGGCAGAATAAACTACAGAGGGAAGTGGTTGTAACTATATGTTGTTAGTCCCCCAGTTCGGCTTGGTGGGTCCTCAGAAACTGCTCTGGGAGGCAGTTTGGGTAGTCCCAGCGTTATCCACTATCTGCCTGCTTTGCAGCCTTGAGGTCCCCTTTTCGGTTTCGATTGTTTGGCTTCGTAAGAAAGCCTTACTTGTGCCATTGCTATTTATTTCTGTCATCAGCATCATCAATGGAGATAGCAACATCAGTGTTGTCATCTTTACGGCAGTGAAGCATCAGTGCCAACACTGATGTTGCTATCTTTGATGATGATGATGTCGTCATCTTGTGTTCTATCTCAACTGGTATTCATGCTGCAACAGGTCATTTTGTTTAGTATCTCGGATAATGAACCTGCGACACTGCGATTAATGGGCACCATTGACAGCATCGGAGGGAATGGGGTCCTCACTTTTTCTGCACGGTCACGTGTTTTGAGACTCGAAATCAATATGCTCGGGATTTTCGTAGAGGTAACACTTCCGATAAGTGTTCATCAGCTTGACACTAGCGACTGACCTTAACGAAACCGATGGTGACCTGTGCGTCATAGTGGCACTTGGAGGGATTTCGTTGAACAGCACCCAATGCAGAACCAAATCACCATTCTGCTGCAGCTGTTGCATCAATTTTAGTCAATATATTCAGCCAAATCTTCGACTTGGACTTATCATCATCAAAAGCAATACAAAAGTAATAAATGCTGCAGCCTAACTATCATATGACTCCATAGACTTAAACAGATCATTCGTGTATAGTGCCAATAGATGGCTAGGATGTCCACCCAGTGGGACACCATTCAGATCGCCACCTTAGAAGACCGTCTTTTGTTCGTATCGACCCCAACAAAATCTGACAGCCGCAAAGCCCCCAATCCGCCGATTTTCTAAGCACGATGGAACGGCCATTTCAATCAAGCACTTTTGAAAAGTCAAGTAGGGCAAAATCTGTCCCGCGTTATTCTCTTTACCCGTGGTAAAAAGTAGTCGATGATTATGCTATATTATATATGGTATATAGTATATGTATACCGTATAGATACTACATGAAGTACTATCATATACTATACCATACTACATTACTGTACTACACACTATATTTATACCCGCTGACAGTGCGAAACAGCTGTTCTCTTTCCTTTCAGCGACTCACCCCGGAAAGGACAGGATACCGTCAATTTGTTGTCACCCAGCAGGTACTTTAGTCACGGAAAATATCCAGCACCAGCAACTGCAGTGGCTTTGTCATGTGCCATGTATGCCGAAAGACCATCTATCGACACCACTGTTCTTCTCCGTGCCTTCTTCAGAATGGCGCAAACTGGTGGCCAACGTATGTTGTAAGAGCGGTGTGAAATACACTGCGAACATTTCATGTGTAGTTGCTACGGTCCGCCCCGACCTAAAGCTGCCACCTTGACGTGGTGGCTTGAGTGCTGCAATGATCCCGCGGGCTGGAAATAAGTTCCACAAGGTGCAACTATGCCAGGGGAGCAGCCAGACCAAGAGCAGCGAGACCCCGTACTAAGAGTAATCGTGCTACGAGGCGGTCTGGAGGTAAAGTCGTACTGTCCTCTGCGACAGGAGTACAAAGGTAGTAAGGTGTTCCCTCCGGGTGACCAGCATGTCCATATTTGTGGAAGCAGCGATGCTGCCTTCCCCCGAAAAAGCACGGGTTAGAAAATGTCGGCCCCAAAAACTGCACACTCCGATCGCCCGACGGCTGACTGTGACCGCCGGCGCATTATCCAATACGGTCGAAATACTTTTAGGACCAAACAGCCCGGTGCTGTTCAGGAGGCACCTGCTGTGCGCAGCCGCATCAGGAATGAGACAGTAATGCCTTATTCCCCGAGCCCTCGGGTTGGGCCAACCCTCTGCAGCCGAGCAGGTCAGAATGTTGAGTTGTCGGATCCGGAAATGATCCCCAAAGAAAACCCTCCATTCTCAACTGCCTCGTGGGTCACATTTTGAGTCAAAGGGTTTTGAAGCCATCGAGTCGCCGGCAGGGTACATAGTGATTCAGTTGCACGATGCTACACATTTCGGCACAGAGGGCTCTACTTCAGCCCGTAAACGCATCGCGCACGTGCAAGTGGTCGCAGAATGCTCAGACACTGGAACGCTGCTCTTAACTGCTTACTAACAATAAACAAAATGACACGAGATTCTTTCTATATAGGAGCTTCAATGTCCGAACTGTATGTCAAATTAACAATCAGCCAATGCTTGCTGAAAGCTTATACTCCCTTAAAATTGATGTATGCTGTCTCCTAAACACGCATACAAGACCCGAACGTGGTTATGCATCTCAGAACCGCGTCCACGATCGTCATCTGCTCGATTTGAAGGCACTGGTGCACCGGTCAAGTATTCAGTGATTCAGTTGCGCGATGCTACTCATTTCGGAAAAAGATGGGCTCCAATTAAGCCCGGAAACGTAACTCGGCTCTTTCACATTTCTTCCTCCGTGTGTCCGGTGACCCAGAAGCGATGACTCCTGGCGTGGGAGCTACACTCAGCCCCAGAGCTGAACACGCTTTGCTGGATTGGATCCCAGTGAACAGTCTTCTTTGCGCCGTCTGGTTATCCACTTCAATCAAGCTATCCGAGCTCATTCGTCAAGCAAAATCCACTGACATTGAGATCTTTGCAGGCGATCTGAATGCTCAAGTAGATTTTCTGAGCTCCTTGGAATCACATTTGGGCGGTCGCTTCTTAGTCGATGCTCGCCGCACAGACAACGGAGATCGACTCTTACAGTTGTGTGCTGATCATGAACTGTTTCTGGCAATTACGAACTTTCAACATAAACGTTCGCACCGCGTAATCTGGCGGTCACCAACTGCAAATCAACCGTGGACGCAGTTGGACAATGTGACCATCAGACACCGGTAAAGAGCCACAATTTTGTGGAGTATGTGGTCCCGTGGCGAAAATTATCGTCATCTGTGACTTTTGACGTTTTTGGGACTCCCGTATCGTATTCAGTGATTCGGTTGCACGATGCTACACATTTCGTCACAGAGGGCTCCACTTCAGCCCGTAAACGCATCGCGCACGCGTACGTGGTCGCAGAATGCTCAGATACTGGAACGGTCGGTACATAGCAGCATTATTAACACGTTTGAAAGTCTCATGTGCTTCTCTGGTACATTCGAATTTCCGATTTTTCCCTAGCAAATCGTACAGTGGCGCGTGTTGAAATCCTTAACAAACCGGCTGTAGTATGTTGCTCGTCCAAGAAACTGCCATAGAGACCGCTTCTGATTGGGAACAGTACAGTCCTCGATCTTTGCCAGGTTTTCTGGCAGTGGGATAGCCTCTCAGTGACCCACTTTATGTCCCAGCATTATCTCCGAACTCCGAGCTAGCTGTGTCCGCAGACAGATCCGCTTCAATACAGCCCTCAAGTGAACTGCGTGCTCTGGTTCCGAATTGCTGTACACAACGATATCGTCTCCTCACATAGCAACAATCTGGAATCTCTGCATGAAAAGGAACACCAAGCGCCAAAATGTGTGCTCCCAACCGTAAACGCCGTTTTCTCCCGGCCCGCCGCTTTGATAGGTAGTTGTCAGTATCCGGAACGGAAGTCGAACATAGTGAAAATATCGGGAATGCTGGAGGGAATCGAAAATCTCTGCAACCGAAGGTGCAGCTACAACCCGATTTACGGCCAGTTCATTCAAGCGCCGGAAATCCAGGCAAAACGTTTATTTTCCGTTCGTCTTCCTTACAAGCACAACTGGGGAATTGTACGCACTGTTGGCTTCTTCGATTATACCGTTCTTCAACATCTCCTGAATTTGTCTGTGGATCTCCTCCCGTAGATGGAGCGGCAACGGACGGGGGCCATAAGGTCGAAAGCGTTCTGACGACAGAGGAACAAATCTTCATCGCCCGTGAACAGTTCGGAATATTCCTCGACCACGAACTTTACTGAGGACACGTTACAAGACGGAAGGTTCCGGACATGCAGCTCGCTCATAGCAGTACTTGGGTAACTATCACGCTTGACTGCGCCATACTTTGTTACCAGGTTTCCCTGCCTTAGGTCAACCAAGGAGTCTGCGCTCTTGAGAAAATCTGCTCCCAATATTGTCTACTCTATGTCTGGGCTGATCAAGAGCGCGTGCTGCACGGACTTGTCGCATTAAGTGCATTGACACTTTTCAGTCGGTATCCACCCGCTGCCCTCACGGCTAGCGCGCACGGTTTGCATTCAGCTTGGTTCCCTCGCCTCCTCGGCGATACCGTGCTCCTGTATCAACCAAGCACAGCTCCCTCTTCCCTTCTATCTGGTTAATGGCTTGTATGGTAGCCTTGTCACCGCGCTAATCGCAATCTACCCGGGAAAAGAGGAGTACTCTAAAGTTTTATTATGTACAAGTGGTTGGGTACGAGGGCATTGATTCTTCCGATGGTCAGGCATTACCACACTTGTAGCAGCGCCAGCTGGTTCGAGCGTGCCTCCGCGATTCCCTCTTTTCGGCTGCAAGCTGTTCGGCGAGTTGGTCCTCTTTTTTCTTCAGGTCCTCCACTGTTGAATCCTCCCTCTTCTCCTGCGACTGCAACGTGCCCAGTGGCGCCCCGACTAATTCCCATGCTAGATGCACCAGGTGCCCCACATCCAACTGGTCAGTTGCTCTGGCCAACCACAAGTGGGCACGAAGCGTCGGCTGCACATCTTTGACGAACTGGTCAGACAGCAACTGCTGGCGCGACATTCCGTCCAGTCCTGTCAAGGTCCGATCCAGCAATTGATGCGACTGACTGAATAGTTACAGACCATTCGACAGGAAAGCACAACTCTCATGTGCATCTTGTTTATAAAAACTGAATATCCGTCTTATTGAGCGCGTCCCTCTGAACTTTCCTGGATATTCATTGACTATCACCCAAATGTAAACAAATGCTACAAAGGGATTCCACAAATTCCGTAATAAACCCCACTTCCCAATAGATGCAAAGCGGAGTTACGAGTTACGTATAACTCGCATGCCTCATCAGTAGCATCCACCGGTACATTGGTATGTTGCTACTGATGGTTCATAGGGAAAACGCGGCGACAACTTAAAAATGTAGAACGTAGTTTATTGTCCGGTGGACTATACGTCAATAATCTGGACCTCTTTTCCACTAACCCTTAACTAAATGTCATTCAGTATGGTTGCGACATGACTATTTTAGCGGTAACTTCCCGTATAGCCGAGGAAAACATGCATTTCGTCGGTAGCATGAGGAGATTTGGTTATTCTAATGATTTCGTTCTGTAAACAAAGGCAATATGTACTGAGAAGTCGAGAAGCACTGTAAGGCTATTTCATTTTTATTATAAATTACTGGCAGTGCACATTTCAAGAAACATGGGGGAACCTCGACTGTTCGGCCACGAACTACTCGTTGCTAAGCTTTTCCGGTAGCCATAGGTGATAGTGAGTTCCAGAAAACTGAGCGATGAGCCACACGCGAAATCCCCCCTTCTCAACTCCGATCACTCAAGACCGGATTTCGGATGAAGCCCATGGGCATATGAGCATATTATTGATTGCTTATCATCCTCACGGAGAGTAAAATTTGTTGCAACTTCTTGTTATATTCATGATTGCTTACAGTGATCCTCTGCATGACACAATATGACGTTGAGTAATTGGACTACGGAGGGATGTTAGTGCGCGGGTAATCGCCAAAGTTTGGTCGAAGATGTTCTTCGCAAGTAATTGTCGTATACTTTATGTAGATGTGTGGGTTGAAGGAAAATATACTCTTTTGAACGAGCCTAAGCAATCTTGTTTCAGCCTCTTGAGATCGAATGGATAAATATTACTCGGAAACATGAGGCTGTGAGCAATACGGTTTCCCGAAAGAAACTTTTTACTTCCTTTCAGAAATGTAGTCCGCGCAAAACCTGTCAAAATAGTGGGTATGAAGTCAATCAAAAGACATCAACTAGGAAATTTTTACCTATGGAACCTTGTCGCACAGCTACATTTGAAATATTTATGCTTTCATCGCAAGCTTACCCACGTATTGAATAGGTTGCTGGGGGCTGTGTTCTATTTATAATGTACATTGTGACAGTTTAAGCGCCTTGCTACCTGGCTTTCTTTTGGTTCCAGATGAAAGTTGGCGAACGCATCCAATCGAGGCATTCTTATCTCAGTTAAGTGATCGCAGTCATGAACGTAAAGAAATCTCCAAAGCTGTACGGTACGTTGCGACTTTGCGAACATCCGAAATTAAGCACAACCCGATTTCCGCCTAACAATCATGTATTTCTCGCCTCTGCACAATCCTATCAGTTCTATTGGACAATATGTGCATTACTTGGCAGTCGTTATGTAGTGAGCGGCAATGTTTTCTGTGCATTTTACTATCCGCCATAACTGAAGAGTGCGTGATTTTTTCAGTCTTCGAAGTGTTTTGTCCAAGTCTATCATGGAAGTTAGAACCAACAAACAACAGAGGGTAAACTGTCGTTAAAATAATTTTGTGAGCGCTTTCTTGTCAATAGATAAGTCCAGTTTTACTTAAGGAGCCCGGGAATTGCGTATGCGTACGGACCGATGTTGCAACCCGAATAACGGGCGGTTGATAGACATGATTTCACCACATGCATCTTTTAAATTGGTGATGTGTTTTGCCCTTCAATTTTTAGTCAACTGTGATCTTTAAACTACCTGATCTCCTCCATTATTTGTGAGCCAATCTTGACTGGTTGCCGTTATGTCTGCTGATTCGCTAATCTGTGGTATCTGCTGCTGACCCGCTCCAGCGCCTAGTGCCCGAGAAAAAAGACTCGCAGAAGGGAACACAACAGCTATATTCCGAACAAGTGCGAGAGCGTGAGTGCGTGCGAGTGCGAAAAGTAGGACGTTCTCAAGCTATTTATTGGAAGGACCGGCATCGAAAGCTCGAGAGATGGGAAGACCTGTGCTACGGGGAACAGATGTGTCCTATATCAACTGATACGATTGACTGGCCCTAGGAAAGCAACGGCCAGCGAAAAGATAGGTGAGAAAGATGGCTCATTAATTCACTCGCAAAAACGTCGACTGGAAAGACGGGCCGAACACTTCGAAGAACAGTTCAGCTGGCTTCCTGAAACCTGTGGAGAAAATGCACACTGGCGAATGGAATGTAAACCTTGATCACCCTTCGGAAGAAGAAATAAGGTACGAAATATCCGCACTAAAACGTACGAAGACACTAAGACTGAACAGTCTGTATCCAGCCCTCTTCCAAGAAGGCGGAAAATACCTGGTGACCCATCAAACAAAGCCTATCGATACCATATGGGACGAAGTGAAGGTGCCTGCAAAATGGGGCGTCGAAAGTTATCCGTATCTTCAAAAAGGGTACGCGGACGCCGTGTGAAAACCACCGTGGCATCAGTATGTTAGCAGTGGCACCGAAGATGCTCCCTGGCCTTATGCTTCCAAGGTTGACTGAACACAGGGAGGCAGATCCGTGAAAACCAAGCTGGGTTCCGTCCTGCAAGCGGATGCATCGATCATATCTTCACACTCCGACAAACTCTGGAACAGCGACACTGTTTCCAGCAGCCAACAATGGTTGTGTTTCTTGATCTGAAAGCTGTCTAGGACTCTGTGGACAGTCAGGCACTATGACAGTGTCTGTAGAGCAAACGCTTCCCCCATAAATTCTTGACCCTCCTTAAGGCGCTGTACGCCAACTCCCGTGTAAAGGTCTACGGGAAGCTCTCGCCTGAGTTCACCACATCAACTGGTGTCAGACAGGGCTGTCCTCCTCCACCTTTCCTCTTCAACTCCGTCATTGCTGCGATCATGGAAGACTCTAGTGCCTCTAGTGTCTGCGGGGTCGAAGTGTTCCCGGGGCGTCTGCCCACGGATATCGAATACGCAGACGGCATAGCTCTTCTGGGATCTGACCCCGTGGGCGAGATGGCCGAAGTGGTTAGAGCGCGGATTACTAACCTGAAGGTCCGCGGTTCGAATCCGACCTCCGCCACTCGACTTCCCCTGTCTAGGCTTGGGCAACCTGGCAGTATCCCAGCCCTCGTGCTCCCTTCGGGTGGCATGGCAGCTAGGCACCGGAAGGGTGCTACAGCTGAACGCTTTATCTTTATCTTTTTAATCTAAATAATTCTGCCTCACGGTTCGGCATGCGCTTCACGCCTGAAGTGTAATGTGCTGCTCTAAGACTGGGTGGGCTCGAACCCTAGCCTCATGCTTGCGGATGGACCGATTGAGGTAGTAGACAAATTTATTTATCTGGGCAGCTGTATCAATCCCGGTGGCCTCGCGAAGGATGATATTTTCATCCGGATTGGGAAGGCCAGAACAGCTTTTGTGAACCTGCGTCAATTGTGGCACAAGCGTGACATCAGCTTCTCTGTCAACGGTCGAGTTTGCAATGCTGCGGTGCGCTCCATATTACTATATGGATAAGAAACCTGGCTGCTGCACACCTAGGACGTCAAAAGACTCTTAGTGTTTGACCATCGATGTCTTCGGAGCATTACCCGAATCTGGTGAGAACACCGGATTAGCAAAGCTGAAGTTCGTCGAATGTTATTCGGGAAAAATAACTCACCCTCGATAAATGAACTGATCACACTGCAAAGGTTGCGCTGGCTTGGCCACGTGTTGCGTATGCGTCGACTTCCTCGAAGGACTCTTTTTGCACAACCACGTGAAGGGTGGAAGAGAGTCAGAGGCGGTCAAACAATGACTTGGCAGCGAAGTATAAAAGCCATTACCAGCAAACTCAGCTGCACTGGTCATTGCCATCTTCCTGGGTGGGGACCCCGAGACGGGCCATATCAATGGTTAGAGACATTGTCAGACATGGCCCAGTCATACCCTCAATGGCGCTCATGAGTCCAAGCTATTGCCTTCAAGGCATAGCTCCCTTCCCAATCCTCCCACTTGACAGTCCACCTACAGTGCCGTACTTATGCTCTAACTTATCGGCTCCCACCTCCAATGCGCAACTACCTACTCCACCTCCCCGAATCATCCGTGAACGAAACTGCGGCAGCTACAACCACTGTACTACAGGTACGCGGTTATTACAGCTGACCTTACCCCTCCCTCTGCCACACGCTTGACTGAAGACAGTGCAAGAAATCGGAGTTAATCGACGTCGATGTACGTGCTGCCAGTTTCTTTCCGAATCATCAAATTGAACATTTGGAGGTATGAGCACCTCAAAATGCTAGCAACAGGTCCCCTCTCTCATCCAATCTCTTCTGTTCTCTTCGCTCAAAGGCTTTTAATATAATATAAGCTTTGAGGTTGTACGGCAGTGAAGCACCTGCATCAGTACTGACGTTCTTGTTGCTGGTGATGAGGTCTCGTTGCCAGCACCAGATTAAACAAGCTATAGTTATGAGACAATAGTTGAAAATCTCAGTTTCGCTGCTCGCAGAGGCCCTATCTCACAGCCCAACAACAAAACAACCCGTACCGTAGGCTGGAAAAACATCACCTGTGATTCACGAGTATGCCACTTTGCCGCCACACATGTCGCAAATCAACAACGCCACCCAATCCTTGGATTCGTGCGCTGCCTTTACCTGTCACACTACAATCGGAACTAATCTATCTTCCAAGATAAGAAAAACTCTCCACAACCTCGAGTGCCTCTTAGTAGATTGAAAGTGGCGTATTTAGCGACTGCACGTCCAGGAGCATGACCACATATAAAGGGTGCAAGGTGCATGTCAAAGAACGAGGTAGCTGGTCCGTTTATCCAAAAACACTCATGTTTTCTTCCCCTCAAAGATAAGAGCGATGCCATCTGCATATCCCAGATCAACAAGGTTTCCATTAGCGGCTCTTTGAATAACGGGGTTGTGAAGATCTTTCAACGTACATCATCATTTCACTAATCAAAGAACTGAATAGGAATCGAAGAAATGGACCTCGAGATACAAGGATCTAAAACCGGCCCGGTCAGCTGACGACCGGAGTCCCGCATCTGCTATATGGAAAGTGATGGACAAGTTCACCCCACGGGTGATGGAGTAATATTGGGAAAACGGAAAGTATTGCGAAGATTGGAATGGTTTTCAGAAAAGAGGAT
Organism: Opisthorchis viverrini; assembly: GCF_000715545.1. NCBI lineage: Eukaryota > Metazoa > Platyhelminthes > Trematoda > Opisthorchiida > Opisthorchiidae > Opisthorchis > Opisthorchis viverrini. Next base: position 25,767 of record NW_008752427.1, on the reverse strand, counting down.
CTTGCATTAGAACCTTGATATCATCCCGAGAAATGGGTGCAGTGGATCGATAGCGGACAGCGTAACGATATCTGGTCTGTTGACTTCAGCTAGGCTTCAAATAGACTTCCTTATTGGGAGTTATTGAGCAGTCTATCCTACTACAGACTTCAGGGAAGTGTTGGATGAGGGAGTTTCCGGTTGACAGGACAACTACACTCAGGACTGATAACGCATTCTCTGTGGGGTTTCGGGGGGATCAGTCCACAGCTGTGCACTGCTCTAAGTCTTTGTGAACAACCCTACAACATACCTTACTTTCTGATGTCTTGTACATGCTGAGAGCTTGAAAACACGAGTGCATGTCGCACCCGAAATGATATGCAGAATGCTTTCTGTATACCTTGCAAAATTGCAATCTAGTAGGGGCCTACCAATGAGCCCCAATGCTGGGTTTTTCTAGTCGAGAAATCACTTTATTGCAGTCTCTCATATAGGATGATACCTGCTAGGTAAGGTGTAGACGCAGAAAGACCCAGACACGATTCCATGCTTTGACCTTTAGTCCCCACCGGATTTTAACCGGATGGTAGGGGCCGCTACCGGAACGCTCTTTGTTCTTCGCATTCATTCAAGATCTACAGTCAGCAACGCCTCGCATCACCCGCACATCATTTATTTGGACAATTAAGAAGCATGGACAACCAGCTGCTGTGCCAGTTACAGGCACGAATCTCAGTTCACAGAAAAGGGGCGATGACTGGGCTCTAAATATACTGCGGTCAAATACCACAACCGGACGACCTCAAGAGGTCAAAACTCTACTAACTGGACTTTAGGTGGCACCTTGGAGGTCTCAAACGTAGGTGACTTATCTTCCGGGAAGAATTATTTAAGGGCAGCGAAGAGTACCAACATCAGAAGCCACAGACTGGAGCTGTTTAGAAGCCGACGAGAACGACTGCATATATTGGTCGCGCTCCCCACGAGGTTTGTGAATCTGCGGACTAGCCTTACAGTAGGTACTAGTGACACGACCACAAGAGATGGGGTTAAGGAGTCGCTTAACCAATTTCTTCTCACAAGAATGAAAGTACAGCAGCTACATTTAGCTGTCGATCCGAGGAACTTGGCCAGGGGTAAGACATAATGGAGGTCTTTAAACTCCCCTTGGTAGCACAAAGCGGTTACAGGACAGCTAAAGTCAGTTATTGGACGGTTATTTAACGACGTAACTTACAACTATCATGAAGTTCCGCTGCTGTCTTTATACACAGTACCAATACTTATCATATGAATTCAGCAGCTGCTAAATTCAGTCACCCTGCTTTTTTACCGTGAATCCCGGGGGATAATCAGGGTCTTATGAAATCCGGACGAGTAAACGCCGCTGAAGGCGAAGCGCCTGACAGGTCGGGATAGCAACTCTTGGGATTCTGACTGACAGGTACCACAGGAGATCTACATCCCATATTCCCCATATTTATGTTACTCATCGTCCGCAATATAACTTTCTTTTGATGCATAAGGCGAGTAAACTCAACACCGTACTGTAACAGAACCGAAACTCTCCTGATGATTTTAAATGCGCACCTAAGTTATTTCTATCTATTTCTTTCTTTCCCAGGTAGATTCCCATTCCCTGGACCTCGATATGAAAAAGGAACGCGTGACCTTCATCAATGACAACCCTTCTTCCGTTGGCTTGTTTTGCCAGACTGACGCTCGTCGGTTCGGACTTGTACACACATCCATTCTCGTTGTTCGCCCGTTCGTGGGGACGCCGCCCCTTTCGTTGTTTTGGAATATAGGTTCGTGTTCCGTCAGTGCTGTTCTTAGTTGTGTGTTTGGATCGCGTGCCGGTTGACAGAACATCTCCCGTTTCCGTGCATCCCTCGCCGTTTGTGTGTTCGCTATCATCCGCCCATTTACGTCCCGTTTCAACTCCACGCGGTTTCTCGTCGACTGTGCGATTTCGACCCATTACATTACGTTATGTCGGAAAGTGAGATCCACCCAGTAAACACAGTGCCACCGGTGGCTAACGGTGGCTATCGGCGGCTAGAGGTGGCTAAATTTTGCAACGTTATTACCACTGACAGGCATCACGCATACAATCCTGATATGGTAATTTTTGCATATATGCTTTCTAAAATTATGGAAAACAGGACGAATAAGTTATTGGACCCCTGGGTAAAAAGTGATTTTCAACACCGTTTTGTTTTAATGCACGGTCGATCAAATATGTCGTTTATTGCGCTAAGTCCGGTTCTCGTTAGCTGAGTCATTCTCCGCTTGTGCGCTGCTACATTTCGT
>NW_008752427.1:20368-20724 GCF_000715545.1 Opisthorchis viverrini | reverse complement strand
GCTGTCTGGTATTATCGACGTAGGCCCTATGTGGCTAGTTAGTTAGGTATCGTGTACCCCTGGCCGCATGTTAGTGGTGTGCATCGGTTAAGATCGATGAACCCGAAGGACTTTCTAGCATAACTCGGAACCTGTAATGAAAAACTCTGTAAGTTGCCAGTCAACGTTCACGATGTTTAGCAAATAATTAGCGTGCACCACTGGCAACAAGGAGTCGGCCAAAAGTTAACTTTTGGCCGATGACTCCTTGTAAACAATTGTTTGCACGAATTCGCCTGCGCATAAGTTGCATCTCCAAAGACCATTTAGATTCTAGAACGTTGAGGAAGTCTGTTCTGGTGGAAAAATACCTGAAA
>NW_008752427.1:10754-15396 GCF_000715545.1 Opisthorchis viverrini | reverse complement strand
TCATCTTGTGTTCTATCTCAACTGGTATTCATGCTGCAACAGGTCATTTTGTTTAGTATCTCGGATAATGAACCTGCGACACTGCGATTAATGGGCACCATTGACAGCATCGGAGGGAATGGGGTCCTCACTTTTTCTGCACGGTCACGTGTTTTGAGACTCGAAATCAATATGCTCGGGATTTTCGTAGAGGTAACACTTCCGATAAGTGTTCATCAGCTTGACACTAGCGACTGACCTTAACGAAACCGATGGTGACCTGTGCGTCATAGTGGCACTTGGAGGGATTTCGTTGAACAGCACCCAATGCAGAACCAAATCACCATTCTGCTGCAGCTGTTGCATCAATTTTAGTCAATATATTCAGCCAAATCTTCGACTTGGACTTATCATCATCAAAAGCAATACAAAAGTAATAAATGCTGCAGCCTAACTATCATATGACTCCATAGACTTAAACAGATCATTCGTGTATAGTGCCAATAGATGGCTAGGATGTCCACCCAGTGGGACACCATTCAGATCGCCACCTTAGAAGACCGTCTTTTGTTCGTATCGACCCCAACAAAATCTGACAGCCGCAAAGCCCCCAATCCGCCGATTTTCTAAGCACGATGGAACGGCCATTTCAATCAAGCACTTTTGAAAAGTCAAGTAGGGCAAAATCTGTCCCGCGTTATTCTCTTTACCCGTGGTAAAAAGTAGTCGATGATTATGCTATATTATATATGGTATATAGTATATGTATACCGTATAGATACTACATGAAGTACTATCATATACTATACCATACTACATTACTATACTACACACGTTTGCGTTGTTTTTTTTACAAAGTATGGTGATTTATTTCAGGCATATTCAACATACCAGTGTAACAGAGGTGGTTACCACATGTGGCATGTGGTAATCGCCGATTGCAATGGTGTTGTAGGTGGTGTTTCCTACTCCTTCATCCGCAATGAGTCACAGGAGTGTTATGATGTGGCTGTTGAGCATTTCATGCGAATGTGAATGTTGTCAGAACGATTGTTGTAGACAAGAATAGGTCGCAGTTGTGTAGCTTGCGGACAGCGGTGCCTGATGCCACTGTAATTTTTTGTTCTTTCCACGTAATACAGAGCTTCAGTGCTAGGATTCACAAGCTTAGGAATGTGACTCATTCGGATAAGGAGATTCTGTTTGCCTGGTCAAAGCGAGTGGTGCACCGTAGGGAATTGAGTGAGCTCGAGGTCTATGCCACCAGCATTAGAAGCCGGAATCAGGGGTACTGGTCATACCTCAGTGAGCACTGGTTAAACGACCTGAGTACTTGGGCAAACATGCACGGAAGCATGCTGTGACCCTTGGTAATGAGACTACGAACCGGGGCGAATCTGCCAATAGGTACATCAAGTGGAAGCTTACTGAGTCTTCCTCGTTCCTCACCTGTGTCCAGGCTATCATTAACAGGAATGAGCAAATAGAAGCCAAATACAGGAGACTGGTGAGCATTCCACTTGTGCGCGGCCAACCTGAGGGGGCGACGGTACCATCACACTTAGAGTGTTTGGACCGACTGACACCATACGCCCAGAATAGGGTCCGTCGCAACCACAGCAAAACTGTGGAGTTGGCCGAAAGCACTCCGTCGTACCTTTTATTTCGCGATGGCAACAACCTTCATTTGGGAGAACCCATGAAATGCTCGTGCTCGTTTACGAGCGCATGGTTGTCGGCATATGGCGTTTGCGGCTGAGTTCCGTGGTCAGTCACTGATTCCGTTGGTGGAATCCAGTAGGTGGCTGTTGCCACTGAACAATGTTCGACCATCGGCTACTGCTGCTGAGAGTTGCGTATCAGTGTAGGCTGCCCCCCAAGGGCAAGTCATCTAAGCTAGGTGTTGCTCGGAACATCTCATCGGATATTTGCGAGGCAATAGTGCGCTTGGGTTCGTCTGATTTCGATGCGTGCTGTCGATTTTTGCGTACGTTTGCTGATCAGGTTTCCGGAGGTCGTGTTCCTAGCTACGTATTGCCCTCAGAAGGTGTCACAGGCTCATCAAGGGTCGAGACGCTAACGGCGGCATCAACATCTGTGGCGGTCTCTCGTGATGGCATATCTTCGCTAGCTGTGAACGCGCCTGTGAGGTGCAATAATCAACCTAGCACCTCCAACGGTACCAACCGCAGGCGCGCTCTTCCACTTTATGAGGACAAGATGACCGGGCTAGACGAGACCTTCGATATGCAGGACGATAACTATTACCTGCAGTGTATCAGGTTACGTGACCACAAGGTGCGAACAGCTGCGAAATACAGCACCGTGCAAATGCACAGAAAGAGTGAACCACTGGCGTCACATGTTGATGCTGATGTTTGTGGCGTCTGCAACACCTATGAGAGCGCCTGTGAGGGGTCGATGATTGCTTGGGTGCAATGCGACTATTGTCGCGTGCGGCCGCCCCGCAGTGGAGTTGCATTGGAGTTCACTTGAGTGTCCGACGTTCCTTTGCCCCATGTGCACCCAGCTTTCGGGGTGAGTTCCCTAGGTCAATACTCTTAGAAAGGTGAAGGTAAATTTTGGTCTGATAAACATTTTCCTTTTGAAGGTAAGTTTTGTTTGTTAACTAATTTACTATCTTTTATTTATCATGCATACTCGGAGGTGTGGGTGGTGGGTGGGTTTTTTCTGCCGTAAAATCCAACCCCTCCTCAACGCGGTACGGCAGTGGCAACCAGGATGCGTCTTTCACGCATGCTGGGCGAACGGGGCTCTGGACGTTTCCATTCCGTTGTCTTTTACTAATTATTTCCCCATTTACTTTCCAGGTACATCCGTGGAACGCATTTTTGATGAATCTGTAATTTCCTTGCACTCCATCATAATAAAATAATGTTTCCACAAAAATGGTTTCATAATAACCGACAAAGCAAGCGTGACGGCAATCGAGGCATCCAGGCGTTGCGTTGAAGACAAGCTTGCGTAGGTGAGAAAAGGGGACATATTTTCAAGGTTTCGTCTTTAGCCTCTGAGTGGTCCCGAAACCTTCGACGACAAAATAGGGTCGCTGCCGACGGCATACGTTTAGAATTCGATACAATAGCCCGGTTGCCTACAGATCCATGAGACACTTATTCCGCTTAATAGGTCAGCTGTCTTATTCTGCGATAAGTGTGCTTGAACAATAGACATCTCACTTCGGACTTGCCGTTAACTGGTTCGATGATGATTTCGTTACTGCTGATGTGCCGCCACAACTACATACGTCAACAACTGCCTGCATTGGTCTGTGTGTTCTGAGAACTGGTAAACCCTACTTCAATCCGAGACAATAATTTAAGTTTAACGTTGAACGACCATTAATAGAAAACCGGTGACCAGCTATGGCTTAAACTATGACACCATCAGTGATCCGCTGGCTGAGAGTGAAGCACCGACAGTTGAGTAATTGTCAACCAGATACCGGGCTGCCAAGGTACACATCGGGTCCTGCATTTAGGGCAGTCGATGATTCCATCGGGCCCCTCTGCAAACAAACACGATTACTATGGCACTTGACCTTCGGGGTATTCTTTGAGAGGGACATATACTATTTCACATCAGGTATTTCTTACGTTCGCATTAATAACGGTTTTCCCACATGTGAACAACGATCAGTGCAAAGAGCCGATACACCAGAGTTAGCTGCTAAACGCGGGCGGTTCCCAATATTTTCTTTCCGTTATCACCAGGATTACCGAGTATCATCTGCCTATGGAGATATTTAGACATTAGGCAATAAAATGTACCATTAAACTTTTTGAAACCGACCTATCTTGGACTCCAAGGAATCTCACACACTTCGTGTTCATTATATTTGAAAATTGGTTAACGATGTAAATTCGCCGTAGATACAACGGCACTTTCATTATCGCTCCGTTTCAGAGGGTTAATCATAAACCGCAAATCCGCCGTATTGCCATTTTCAAATATTCGCGCCATCAAAGATTCAACCAATCAGAATGGGGATGACGCTGAAAGTCGCGTGATCGCATTTTTCTTGGCATGTGCACGAATGCAATTTGAACGCACGCACTTCCTGGATTGTGCAAAAGTAACCAATCAGAATGCTGGCTTGGGCATGAATTGCATGCACCTAAGTTATGGCCAGCGGCTAGAGGCACAATGCATTTTTCTGTGAAACCCCTGTGGGCGAAATAAAAACCTTAACGTCAAAATGTTGCTCTTCTATGCATATAAGCGTGGAATTGAAACCATCCTCATCTGCCGTCATTTTTTGCGATTCGTTTTAATCGATCTATTTTGAAAATTATTGGCGCACATTCGGCTTTGAACTTCGTCTGCTATGGCTTCGGAAGTGGCTACCAACGGAGAGGAATCCGAAGAAGCTAGTAAGCCGAGCGTATTTTCTAATAAAAAGTACGCAAAGCACCAGCTGTCCAGTGCGGTTTTGTTTTGTGAGGCAAAGGAACCGACTGGCGGTGACGTCTTATTTTCTTGAACACAACCACAAATTGTCAAAGTTTCTGTACGAGCGGCTTCCAGTCAATCGACACCTGAACCGAAGACGGTTGGGCACATGCCAGTCCCTACTGAGATATGGAACGCCGTCATCTGAGGTGCGGCAGTTTGTGGCGGATGAATTCAGAAAAATTCTTAC
>NW_008752427.1:0-9186 GCF_000715545.1 Opisthorchis viverrini | reverse complement strand
TAATGAGGTCCTATGCATTACATGTAAGTCTCGTATTTCTTGAGAGTTGCAGTAAACAGGCATGCGAAATAACCGCTGAGGATCGCATTATGTGAACAGGCATCTACGACAGCATAGCCGCTGCAGTGAATTTTCGGGTAAGTATCTCTACCTGTTTGTCGGCCGCCCGCTTTATGGTGATATTTCGATAACCTGAATTATATGTTCCTCTCATTTCAGGACTTCAACGGCCAAATGAACGCTCCTCACGAAGAAGAAATTGCGCCTCACAGAAGGAAATATGTATACTTCAAAACGACCAATATATTCCAAAATCTCAAGACGTCCATTTTGAGCCTTTTCTCCGTTACCGATGGATGGATTAGTTAGGTGTCGTGTACCCCTAGCCGCATGTTAGTGGTGTGCGTCGGTTAAGATCGTCCAGCTGTCTGGTATTATCGACGTAGGCTCTATGTGGCTAGTTAGTTAGGTATCGTGTACCCCTAGCCGCATGTTAGTGGTGTGCGTCGGTTAAGATCGTCCAGCTGTCTGGTATTATCGACGTAGGCTCTATGTGGCTAGTTGGTTAGGTATCGTGTACCCCTAGCCGCATGTTAGTGGTGTGCGTCGTTGAAAATCGATGAACCTCGAGGTCTTTCTAGCATAATTCCGAACCTATAATGGAAAACTCTGTAATTTGGCAGTCAACGTGCACGATGTTTAGCAAACAGTTAGCGTGCAGCCAGCGATGAAAGATTTCCTTTATTTGTCGCGGATTTGTGTTCGAAAATTTCTCAGTTGTCGCGTCTGTAATGAAGAACATAGTTATTGAGTTTCATCCAGACACTAATTCAACTAGCTAAATATAAAATAACAATTGACTACTTACAAATAAGTCCTTTGGCCAGCCTGGTTGACCCGAAGGCTTTTTTGTCATTTATTCCGCGCCAGTTGAGTAGTACGGCCAGCCTTGGAGCCAACGTCCGCGTAAGCACGTTGGTCACGTACACTTGTACATCGCCAGCCTCCTGCAAGAGCCACCTTTCCACCTTTGTCAAATCAACAATCGTGACTACGAATAATACTTACCAGCTGTGCATAGCGTGGACCATCTCTTAGATGTTCCTCATACTTTTGGAGATCATCCATGGATGAAAGCGGAAGAGGGGTCTCGTTGAGTGCTTCAGAACTGCTAGTGGGTACTAAAGCGTCTAGTTTTATGTGCAGTATTTGGAGAGACGAGCAAATCTTCTCTAAATTCTCTTTAAAATAGTTTAATTAGAACATGGTAATCTACTCACTGAGAATGAGGTTGGCCAGATCCGGGGAAGTTACGCTGGCCTTGGAATTTGGAGAGTTAGTTCTAGAAAGTAAAGTATATGGAATGTTGAGAAAACCTGGGGATCGGGGTAGAACTGCGTGGTTCTGGATCGCACAAGGCGGGAAGTGTTGTATACGTGGAACTGCTGATAGATTATTTGATGGTGGTATTGAAATAAAACGTACGTTCCACATATCATCGGGGCATCACGAGTGACGGGTGCCACGTCTCGAACAGGAATGAGACTACTAATCGTGGCAGTCGGATTGGTACATCTGAAAACGAGGATTTTACAAATTGAAAAGTTGGTAGGTGCGGGAGGACCTACAGTCTTTTTGGAGTTGGTGGGCTTATGACTACGTTCGCAAAAAAAGTGGTGTCACCACTGGAATCACGATCCGACCCGTCTGTAAAATCAGACGACAGCCGTTTCTTTGTACTGCAACCATTGTAATACGATTCATAAACATACTGTTATCGCCTGGATTGACGTACCAGCCGTTCGTCGTTTTGCTCCGCAGAGGAGGAGTGCCCTTAGTCAAGGGCTTCTTGCTGAGCACTCAGTGCATCCGGAAAAGTTTCTAGAACATTTTTAACTGAAAATGAACTTGCTGCACTGCCGATAAACTTCGTACGTGCACGACTTGAGTGGACATTTCGGTAAAGTACTCTCTAGTAAGTTGGCATAAAGAGTGCTGTTTGTGCACAAGCGCCAAAGGCACATTAATGTGCCTACGCGTATGTTGCATCTCCAAAGGCCATTTAGATTCTAGAATGTTGAGGAAATCTGTTCCGGTGGAAAAATACCTGAAAATTACGTTCATTGTATGTGAGTCAACCTTTTCCACAATTCGCGATTTTTTATCATCTGGTAACGTATTCAAATTCGGCGGTTTGTTCACCTGGAGATTTAGTTCACTTAAACATATCGCCATAGCAAAGGAATTTCAATAATTCAGGAGCATATACATTATACATAGACATTCTACACTATGAAGTGGCAAGTCTGAAAATTTCGTAGATTTCGAGAACTCAATCTCATTGTGCGAATAGCCAGCGGCTAAGTTATGCTTGTGCACAAACGGAGTTTGAACGCGCGCGCCCTCGGTTTTGTGAATAATTAAATAATCAGAACTCCCCTTTGTGAATGAATGGCATGCCGAGATTTAATTGCACTCAGCGTCCTTCACCATAAAAAGCAGGTTACGAGCAAACTTTTACTTACTGTGTCAAACACACTTGACTCCAAACGAATACCAGGATCTCGAATGACCATTCTTCGAAACACAATGATCTCGCTGCAAAAATTTGGCGATTATAATCCGAAATCTCCGGCAAACATGTTGCGAAATGTTGAAGCTGTGCGCAACTACATGCCGTTTGTTGGTAAAATTACCGGAATCAACCACCCCGAGTTGTGCACGTGCGACCCATTATTGGGTGATACAAAAAGCAAAAGGGAAAGGAAAAAGGAGAGTTATATAGAAGGGAAACGGCCTTCTCTGCGGAGTTATTTGTTAGCAAATGCCAACTGACCGGTTACAGATCATTGAACAGGCAAGCAAAACTCTAATCTGCATCTTGTTTACAAAACCTGGACACCCGTCTTCTCCCGAAAGCGTCTTCTTGAACTTTCCCGGAGATTCATTGACTCCATTCATTCGTCGGTCAAATTCAAGCAAATGTTACAAAGTGGCTCTACGAATTCCGCAACAGATCTCACTTTATCATTAGACGCAGAGCGAAATTCTACAAACAACACATACTACTCGCGTGCCTCCCGATCAGTATTATCACCGTTACACACCTCCACTCCTTAAAGCTCGTTCGCATGCCATCGATTTTCATTTACCTCCGTCAGGTCGGCTTCGGCAGCTGGTCTACTCGGCCGCTCTTCGGGTGTATCATGCCACTGGCGAAGCTGCGTCCCATTCACTACTTTCGATCCCCGACCATCTTGAATGGTATAGACGTTCTCCCGGCGGTCGGTGACGACAAACGGCCCTTGCCATCGATTGCCCAGCTTCCGCGACCTCAGTCCACTCCTTCCAGGATCCTGGTGATCCTTCCACTTGACCTTCGTGCCTATGGGGAACGTTTGGACCTTTCTACTTGCCGTTTTCTGCCTAGTCCTTTCCTGAACAGCGTCCAAATTTTCTCGAGCTCTCTTTCTTTCTTCCTCTAGCTCCTCCGGAGACAAGCGTGTTGCCGGCCACAACCCAATTTCCTGATCAACCGGAAGGCGCGGATGTCGACCGTACATTAACATAAAGGGGACTTGCCTGTGGTTGCCTGCGTGGAAGCACGATGAGCTAACAACACCATTGGCAAGTTCATTTCCCAGTCACCTACTTTGGCCGCAAGCCACTCCTTGCTCGTTCGGCTATTATGTTCGGTCAGGCCATTTGTTTGCGGATGGTATGGTGGCGTCCTTAGCCGTCTGATACCCAGCTTCTTCAAGCAATTCCTAAACTCTTCGCTCTCGAAGCAAGGCCCCTGATCGGTGAGGATCATTTTCGGCACCCCATGGTTGGCCACGATGTGATGCATTACCACTCCGCTGATCGTCGTCGCGCGCTGATTCGGCACGGCGGCCGCCTCAATCCATCGCGTCAGGTGTTCTGTCATCATCACAATGTGTTGGTTCCCACTGGTTGTCACTGGAAAGGGGCCCATGACGTCAACTGGCCACAACTCGCCGATTTCTGAGACAGGAATGGGTTCCATGGGATAGGTTGCCCTGTCGTATCTGCTTTCATTAGTTGGCAACGCTTACAGGACAACGCATCTTATTACCACTCATCTTATTACTGGACATCTGTTCCGAATGAGATATACGGTCTCAGGGGGCTGAAGCAATCATTTAATGATCTTTCACACCTCTAAGGCGCGTTCACGTATTTAGTGAGTCAGCTGGACGATGTCACTCATTTCGGCGGACATCGACCCCGATTCAGTGCGTAAACGCATATCGCACGAAGACAACATGCCAAACTGCTCAAATATTTGGATAGCCGGTACCCTGAAGAATCACTGCTGGCTCAAAACATTACTGGACTTCAATTACTGTACGCTTGAATGTCTCATGGGTCCGGAACTTTCGTTTGTCGGTTTTTTCACGGTTCAAAGAACCTGTTCACACATCTAGTGGGTGAATCAGGCGATTATACACATTTTTGTATTATCCAACTGATATTCAACACGCAGATGCATGTCGCACAAACACATCATCCCGGACTGCTCAAATACTGAGATAGTCGGTGCTTAAGGAAATCCTTCCATAAACAGGATCATCTTGTTATTGGATATGTATTCCACACCGGATATGCGGTTTCAACGACCTGAAACCGACTTCTATGGATTTTTCACGTCTCTAGGACCCCGTTCAGGTATTCAGTTAGTCAATTGGACGATGCTTCACAAACGGTACAGCCATCCTTACAGATTGCACCAATATTGAGATAGTCCAGTCCTAGCAGCATTATAAACGAGCTCATCTTATTACTAGATATCTCTTCCTTATGCGGCTTTCATTTATTGGTCGTCCATCGTTCAAAGCCGCTATTCCCGCATCTAGTGGGTAAATCGCGCGATTATACAAATTTCGGATAAATCGGCCCCACTTCTGCCCATAAACGCATATCAGAAGAAGACATTCTCAAAGATTGCTCAGATACTGACATAGTCGGTGCCTAGTGGCTTTCCTACCCAAAATAGCTCATTTATTACTGGACACCTATTCCATATGCGATATGCGGTCCCAGGGGCCTGAAAACGTCATTTGATGATCTTTCACGTCTTCAGAGTCCCGATCATCTATTCAGTGAGTCGGTCAGATGCTGATAACAGTCATTTATTGATCTTTCACATCTCAATGCCGCATTAACGTATTTAGTGAGTCAGTTGGACGATGCTACAGATTTCGGCATAATGCGACCCCATTGAGCCCGAAAACGCATATCGCACCAAAACATCCTCACAGATTGCTCAGAAACTGGGATAGTCCGGGATTAGCAGCATTAGCCGTCAACTAGCTAATTTAAATACTGAACATCAATTCCATATGCGATATGCGTTACAAGGTGCGTAAAACTGTCATCTGCTGATTTTTCACGTCTCTAGGGCCCCGTTCCCGTAATCAGTGATTCAGTTGGACGACGCTACTCAATTCGGCATATATCGGCTCCAATTCAGCTCGTAAACGCATTGCGCACGCGCACATGGTCACAGGATCCTCAGATAGGATATTCGGTGCTTAGCAGCAGTATGACCTAAACTGGCTCAACCCAATATCGGACAGCCGATTCATGTGCAATATGCGGTCCCGGGGTGTTAGGCAGGAATCCACGCGGATATCACTACACTGCACATCTTTAGGCGCTGCTGCCGCCGAGAAGCCTGGCCCGCTCGAGGTTGGCCCGAAATCGGGACGCTTGCCGGTCCGGCATCAAGGCGAGATCTGATTGGTCAACAATCTGGACCCAACAGCCAATCATGACCAAGTATTGGCCAAATGCCGGTTGCCAATGGCGCTCCAGAACGCGTCAGAAATTCCAGAAAGTTATAGCCGCTTACGCTATATATGCGAAGCGCTGTACCACTGTTCCCGATTTCGTTTTGGGCGTTAACAGACATTGTGCACCTTTGGTGGTTGTCTTGACTTGAACGCTAGCTTGGGGGCTCAAACCGAGAACTAAGCTGAGGAAACTACCGTTACTACATGGGGGGGGGGCTGAAACAACACTTTTCTTTGATTTTTCACGTCTTTAGGACCCCATTCTCGTATTCAGGGCTTCGGTTGGAGGATCCTGCCCAGTTCGGCAAGTATCGGCTCCAATTCAGCCCGTAAACGCATTGCGCACGTGCACACGCCCGCAGAATGCTCACATACTGAGATGGAAGGTGCTTTGCGGGATCATAACAACAGCTGGCTCAAAACATTACCGGATATCCATCATTGAGCAAAAAAAGTTCCCATGGATGTGCAACTTTCCTTTGTTGAGATTTGTCGGTTCCAATGCCCTGCTCTCGCATCTAATTGGTCAATCGCGCGATAATACAAATTTCGGCAAACACTGGCTCCAATTCAGCGCGTAAACGCGTATCGCCCTCACAGATTGCTCAGAAAATGACATAGTCGGTGCTTAGAAGCACTATTCCCTAAAGTGTCGCAACAAACTAACGGAGAAAATTTTCATGTGCAACATGTGGTTCTGGGGGCCTGAGAACGTCACCTGATGAAGTTTAACGTCTCGAGGGGCCTGTTCCAGTATTCAGTGATTCATTTGGACGATGCCACTCATTTCGGGATATATCGGCTTCTATTCTGCCCGTAAACGCATATCCCACGAACGCATACTCCCAGATGGCACTACTAATGAGATTGTCGGTGCATAGCAGCATTGACCCCTAAACTAGCTCATCTTGATATTAGACAACTATTCCATACGCGGTATGTCGACCCAGGTGACTGAAAACGTCGTTAAATGAACTTTCGAGTCTATAGGCGCACATGGTGGCAGAATGCTCAGATACTGGAATGGTCGGTACTTAGCAGTATTATTCACTCAACTGGCTCAACCCACTACCGGACAAACGTGTCTTGTGCAATGTGCGGTCCCGGGGCGCCCATTATCGTCATCTACTCGTTTATGACGTCATTCAGGTAGTGGGTTGAGCCAGATGAGTGAATAATGCTGCTAAGTACTGAGTTCTGCTAAGTACTATGTATCCGAGCATTCTGCGAACATGTCAGCGTGCGCAATGCGTTTAAGGGCTGAATTCGAAAAGATGTATGCCGAAATGAGTAGCATCGTGCAACTGAATCACTGAACATCAGATCGGGGCAAGAATGACGTCATAAACGAGTAGATGACCATAATGGGCGCCCCGGGACCGTTTGATGTTCAATTTGCAGACCCGGGAGCCAATGCTTTTCATTTACTGGGTTTTGACGCCAGCTAGGTACTCAGTGATTCAGTTGCACGATGCCACATATTTGGGCACATATCGGCTCCAATTCAGCCGTAAGCGCATTGCGCAGGCGAACATGGTGGCAGAATGCCCAGATACTGGGATAGGCGGTGCGTAGAAGCGTTGTTGCCTAAACTTGCTCAACCCACTTTCAGACAACCGAGTCATGTCCAATATGCGGTCCCAAGTGCCTGAGAACCTAGTTTGATGAACTTTCATCTCTTTAGATGCCGGTTCTCGTAATCAGTGGTTCAGTTGGACGACGCTACACATTTGGGCACATATCGGCTCCAATTCAGCCGTAAGCGCATTGCGCACGCGCACATGGTGGCAGAATGCTCAGATACTGGAATGGTCGGTACTTAGCAGTATTATTCACTCAACTGGCTCAACCCACTACCGGACAAACGTGTCATGTGCAATATGCGGTCCCGGGGCGCCCATTGTCGTCATCTACTCGTTTATGACGTCAATCTTGCCCCGATCTGGTGTTCAGTCATTCGGTTGCACGATGCTACTCATTTCGGCATATATCCTTTCCAATTCAGCCCTTAAGCGCATTGCGCACGCGCACATGGTGGCAGAATGCTCAGATACTGGGATAGGCGGTGCGTAGAACCATTGTTGCCTAAACTTGCTCAACCCACTTTCAGACAAACGTGTCATGTGCAATATGCGGTCCCAGGGCGCCCATTCTCGTCATCTACTCGTTTATGACGTCATTCTTGCCCCGATCTGGTGTTCAGTCATTCGGTCGCACGATGCTACTCATTTCGCCATATATCTTTTCCAATTCAGCCCTTAAGCACATTGCGCACGCTAACATGGTCGCAGAATGCTCAGATACATAGAACTTAGCAGTACTCAGTACTTAGCAGCATTATCCACTCACGTGGCTCAACCCGCTAACGGACAAACGTTTCATGTTCAACTTGCGGACGCGGGCAGCCAACGCTCTACATTTACTGGGTTTTGAAGCCATTGGGCCGCCGGCTAGGTACTCACTGATTCAGTTGCACGATGCCACATATTTGGGCGTATATGGGCTCCAATTCAGCCGTAAGCGCATTGCGCACGCGCACATGGTGGCAGAATGCTCAGATACTGGAATGGTCGGTACTTAGCAGTATTATTCACTCAACTGGCTCAACCCACTACCGGACAAACGTGTCATGTGCAATATGCGGTCCCAAGGGCCAGGGAACCTAATTTGATGAACTTTCATATCTCTAGATCCCGGTTCTCGTAATCAGTGATTCAGTTGGACGACGCTACACATTTGGGCATATATCGGCTCCAATTCAGCCGTAAGCGCATTGCGCACGCGCACATGGTGGCAGAATGCTCAGATACTGGAATGGTCGGTACTTAGCAGTATTATTCACTCAACTGGCTCAACCCACTACCGGACAAACGTGTCATCTGCAATATGCGGTCCCGGGGGGCCCATTATCGTCATCTACTCGTTTATGACGTCATTCTTGCCCCCGTCTGGTGATTAGTCATTCGGTTGAACGATGCTACTCATTTCGGGATATATCTTTTCCAAGTCAGCCCTTAAACGCATTGTGCACGCCCACATGGTCGCACAACGCTCAGATACTGGAACGGTCGATACTTAGCAGCACTAATAACTCAACTGGCCCAACCAACTACCGGACAAACGTGTCATGTGCAATATGCGGTCCCGGGGCGTCCATCATCGTCATCTGCTCGTTTTCGAAGTCAGTGGCGCACCGGCCTCGTATTCGGTGACTCAGTTGCACGATGCTGCGCAGTTCGGGAAAACCAGTATCCAATTCAGCCCGTAAACGCACTGTGCACGCGCACATGGTCGCAGAATGCTCAGATAGTGCAACGGTCGATACTCAGCAGCATTAATACCTCAGCTGGCCCAACCAACTACCGGACAA
>NW_008752426.1:55478-56601 GCF_000715545.1 Opisthorchis viverrini | reverse complement strand
TTCAACGTAAATTGGCTCCACTGAGAAGTCAATGTTTCACTGTCCATCTACCATTTCCCATTGAGCTGTTCCGGCTTGTGCATGAAACGCGAGGTGTGACAATCACACATAAAAGTTGCTATTTTTGCAGTCTAGTCTTGCTGAGCTTAGGAAATACAAGCCTGTCTAACTACAACATTCTATTCCTGGATATATACTAGAAACGGTAAGACCCGCTTGATTTATTACGAGCTGTTCTCCAAAGCAAATGCGGTAAAACAAAGCAGCTTATATATATGCATCATCGAGTTCACAGATATCTACCGTACGGACAACTTAGCTAGTTACGATAACGCATTCTCCACACCAAGGTGTTGGATCAAATGTGAACCCATATGAACCGGATTCACAATGATAGTTGTGCAAGTTAAAAGACCAAACAACTGGTGGTTTGACATGTGTCCCAGGTGGGTTTTCGCCTTCCAAAGTAGGTTATGTTCATGTCCGCCCAGAGCTGTATTGCAATATTCTGGATAAAGTACCTACTGAAACATGAAAAATGTCGTGCATAATATATGACATTAACAGTCTGTAGAATGTATTCACCGCAATGGAAGAACAGAACTGTCAGATTGAAATCATTCAACGAACCAATAAGGTGCGAGGAACTAAAATTACGACGTAACTCAGATTGCAAACTGATCAATTAGATTACACGAGAGCCACGTCGTGACGAACCATTCATGTTACAGTGATTAAATGCTGCTTAGAACCCAAATAAGTGCAGGCAGAAGAGGTGGATTTTAGATTGTCGTTGGTTTGTTCGCTGAGCTGGGCAGTTTGATTGCAAACGTTCCATCGCCAATCAAGGTGACATCATCGGTGCGTTTTTTGGGAGCGTAGTTGTGCGTAGTTGTACGTTAATGGTTGCACAATCACATCTCCGTTTTTCGCTGAAAATGCCGAGTCACCCAATCACATATATTCTGCAAAGGCACATTTCCTCCCCGTCACAATGCAGTGCAGAATTATTGACGGAGACAAAACGTTCAAAAAATGAGGCCTAGCCATCGTTTTCAACTTGATGGTGACCTTGATTTTATTTGCGAAGCCATTGTGCTACCACCTTCTTGACACATTAGAT
>NW_008752426.1:49783-55335 GCF_000715545.1 Opisthorchis viverrini | reverse complement strand
AACCTGTCTTTTTACAAAACACGACGCTTGAAATTGTGTCATTCCGAGTGAGGAAAATCAACTGTTATAGATTTTTCGCAGGATTGATGGATTGCTATTTTAGTCAATTTATCACTGGAGGGCGAAGCCCCATTTTGCATCCTGGTAAGGAATAAATGAAAACAAATGTGACAAACAATTTATGCTGATACCTTTGAGTTCGTTGTTCGCTACAATTCACTCATTGACTCAGAGCGTGCTGAAGCGAGCCTATAATGGCGCGTCGCAATTTCACCGGGCTCAACAATGCTCAACCGCATGGAAACAGAAAGGTATCGTCGTAATCATTGAGAACTTCGTATATTATGAAGGACGCTGTAACCGTCTACAAAGACATAAGATGTTCATCCAGCAAAAGGAACTCCGGCATGTTATCAGATTGTCTATACAGCTCCCTTAAAATGGAAGCTGGTTTTAGTCAAGCAATCTAAGGAAGCTATTTGTAACCCATTTGTTCACATAGAACGCGGTAGGCATGGCATCCAAGCATGGCATCCGGCAAAATTGTAATTTTTTGATTATGTGAAAACACGGCGGCATCTCAATTCTGGAACCCAGTGCTATAGGAATTGTAAGACACATTAGGTTGAATATAACTTCAAGTGGGTCTCCTGCAAAAAGCAAAGTGATATGCAAATAAGCCTCAGATTTCATGCAATTTAGTTTCAAGTGAAAGATTAAGTTGACGAAAACTGCATAAATGTGCTTGCTAATTAGCACCAAGAAAAACGAACGCCATCATGGGTCCTCAAACATTTGCCAGAAACATTATTGCTATTGTCAATCTTGAAGATACCCAACGTAGGTCTAGGTTGCCATATATATTCCGTGCAAATAAACAGCAGTGAACACGAATTTTATGGATGTGAACCTCACATTGCTAGTTTTCATCAACTCCATCACATTAGCTGTTTACTGTTGGTTGGACTTTGCAGAATACTTTGGCATCCAAATGAACCATGGGTAGAGTTTTACGCCTAACTCATTAAAGAGGTTACGATTTCGATATTGAGTAATAGCTTAGAACAGCAACGGATGTCCATGTTTGTTGACGTTTATATGCAGGAGAATACCACTGGGGCAAAGCGCGTCTGCCATCTTCAAATTTAGTTACACACAAAATGCAATGACGGTGTACGTTTTCCCCTAAAATTTCGCTCTTTGAGTACAATTTTCAAATTACATTTGTCCTATTTGATTTGGCGATCCTGATTATGTAAATATGTAAAATATGTAAAAATTATGAGTGTGCATAACGAATGCTTCGATTTCATAAGAAATCATTTTTTGGAGAAGTTCACAACACCAGTTGAACAAGATCTACCGTTAACCCATCACAATCGTTTGAGGACGCATAGCAGTCCAAACAATGATAGAACAGTGGATAAATGTAATGCGATTGGACAGCGAAAGATCCGTCCCAATTTACAATTATGTCGGACTCTATGGATCAGGCTCTCAATGTTCGTTGGGCTACCTCGTATCAGTCAATTCCATGAACCCCGAAAATGCCGTGAGCTGTTAAATTTTTAGTTAGTCAAGTGATACATCTGGCCGCATACAACTGGTCGGGTGTTTATCCGGGCTTTTCTTTAACGATTACAAGTTCGGAAAATGGAATCCAGAGCTGTTTTCTGTTTCGGGGCTTAAGCATGCGTCCAATATGGTATTTAGTTTCCCGTGATTCACTAATTCATCATATGTATGATGTCATTCCATACAAAGCAGGGACATCTGAAGTCATTAGAAGGGCACTGAATACGGCTAACATTAGAGTAGCTTTCCAGAAAAGGAAAACCTACGCTCGGTATTGGTGCATTTGAAGGATCGCTTTCCGGTTGATGGGACTAGGAAAGGTGTATACAAGATAAAATGTAACGACTGTGCAGAGGTTTATATAGGTCAGACAGCCATGCAATTGCACACCAGAATCGGTGAGCATAAGCGTTCCATCAACAGACCACCGAGAAACGCAGGGGAATTCCAGGCGGCAGTCAAAAATTCAGCAATGGCAGGGCATGCTGTAGACACTGGGCATAGGATACATTTCGAAAAGGTGGACATCCTGAGACGGGGTTTCAGATTCACACCACAGCGACTGGCGGCCAAGGCGGTGGAAATCGCCAAGCATCAGAGTGTGAGTTAGATAGAGGCGGTGGAAGGCGCAATCGTGTGGTGAGCGGTCCTAGATCATCCGAGATGACACGTGGCGGTGTGCAATTATCACGGAAATCGCCTGGGTGTAAGAAGGAAAATATCCAAGCAGAGTTAGACCCAATTAACCACCCCACCGCCATCCCAAAACCAATGTCCCAGCACCCGTGACCGCACACAAGTGAACGAAATCTGTGAACGAACTCAAGACGAATTTTCCAATAATGTGTCCTAGACTGAAGAAGCAAGGACGAAAAAATCATGGTTCATCATGAAGATGATTCCTTTCCTAATCAATGTATCGGAAATCTTTAACATTCCCACTAATTAACAAACAGGAACATCAGACTGAACACACAGCATTGATATCGTGACTATTCTCATGGATTTATACCCCGACTGACTTAAAACCTAATCAACCTACTTACTTACTCACCTGGCTTGACGAAGCTTTTGTGTCAAAAGCAAAACGTTGCTAAACAATAAATACACAGATTGTTTACTAAACCCCTGTGAAAGGAAAAAGCAATCACTGTTATAATATTTATGCAACTCGAGGAATACACTCATCTGCAAATCAATATGGTTTTCACGGGAGACTCCATTGAATCTCTCGTTTATGATGTCCTTCAGCTGAATGTGCTGCATACAGACCGCCTCATGATTCAGTTGGCACGATATTCCAGATATCGAAGTATATTTTCATAAAGGAAACTCTTCAGAAGTTTGCTGAAAACTCTTTGACAGCCAACGACCGGCTTCGCCTTTCTTGGGGCTCATGAGGTAGGCGCAGACCCCGGGTTTCCGTCAACCTTATGATCTACTTGAACGCAAATTGCACTGTTTTCGACAAATGTGATCATCTGCAGATCAGTTTGGTTTTCACGGGAGACTAAATTGAATCTCTCGTTTATAATGTTCTCCTCAACTCATTTTTTGTCCGAAACATGCATGCGATTGCTATTTGATATGGCGTCTTCTTCAGAAAGGTCCTTACAGGCAACGACACCCCATTCTTTAGATCATAATTCAGTGTTTTTTGCCCACGATTTTGGTGGCGAGAATTTTGCACTCAAGATTACGAAGGATTTTGTCCATTGCTGCACCGCAGTTGGGAGATTTTCTTCGTATATTACCAAAACAGACGGTCCCTGTGCATAGGATCGCACAAAAGCAGTTGTATAGCAGTTGCTTTGCGTGATATGGTATCAAAAACATTGAGAGTTCAACGACGACTTTAATGTGAGATTTGTGTTTGCGCTGAAAGTTTGATATCTCGACTCATTTGGCTGTACATATCGTATTTTTCCTAGAAGACCCGCACGCACCGTATCCGCTAGAGGAAGAAATCGGCACACACTCTCTTCGGCATAATAACACAACGAATCTGTAAGGGGAAAGGCGATCTACGCCAAAACTCACTGTGTGAGGAGTACCACAATTCATAGACTCCTAATGGGCGTTCCCCTCTAACGGACGGCAGCGAAAATTAAGCACTCCGGCAACGGAGAAATATACCGCCAGTTTCCCTTTTGCGGACAAAATTTCTACTCGTTGGCTCAATCGCATGCTCACCAGACTAGGAAATACTCACCAAAATGATGCGATTCCGAAAGCACGTGCGCATTAATTCTGTGGCAAAATGCCTCCTTCATGTCCCTTATGCAGCACATTCAAGCGTTTGTGATTAATGTGCAACTCATTCATTGAGCCTACAGTCACATGTAANAGGCGTGAATTGAACTACTGAAATAGGGATCCTCTGATGCCAAAAGAACCAACCCTCTCCAGTAGGGATGCATGAGGAAGTTAGTCGGAGGCATTTTGGTACAGTGAACAGCTCGGCGTCATAGGCCGTTATGTCGTTGTCAAAAACGTGGAAGTGTCGGATCCCGACGGAAATCTGAGGCCTTTTGACCAGGCCTCTTAGGGTTCGCGTTGAAGTAGAGGCATAACGAATCCGTGTGTAGCTGGAATGAGTTTACTTAGATTCATCTATGAACCGGTGGCGGACGACAGACTCTGTGAACACGATTTCAGAGTGAATTAAGTGATCAAAAAGGTTAGGACAAGTGTTTTGATATCCTGACCACCATATCTCGGGACACGTAATTTTATATCATCTCACCCCAGCACGAATGTGTCCTTAGGCGTTTAACTGATACGTCCGCTAGTCAGGGGCTTAAGTTTGGGAGAAGACGGGCTGTTAATATGTTGGGGCGATGTGGAATGCGCGGCAGGGATTTTATGTTTGAACTTAGGAGGAATGGGAAATTAACAGCCTGCAGAGTAAATGTTCTGGTGTACGGATATATCGACAAGATCGGTGATAACTCTACCGTCAATGGAACGATGACAAGCAATTAAGTTACTGCTTAGACTACAGCGTGCGGGGAATAGGTGTCCAGGTATTTTGCAGCGAGAAGGGGTCTGATGTGTGATCCTGTATTTACGACATTCAAGGGACACCTGTCGAGGCTCTTGTTCAGCATAATGTTGCTCATGAGATGTGTTTGTGAAAAATACGATATTTTCATTACTCTGTGCCGGCTCGGTATCGAAGGTCCTCAGTTAATTTTCATGGGGAGAGACACCGGGGTGAAAACTTTCATTGGTAGGAGCAACGTAGACAGATATCATTTGGTTTTGGGAAAAAATGTCATCAACGCGTTGTGTGTCAGTTAAGGGAGTGAAGTCGGTCCAACTGCGGGAGCCCATAAAGAAGGAAAATGCCAGTAATCATCT
Source organism: Opisthorchis viverrini (assembly GCF_000715545.1). Classification (NCBI taxonomy): domain Eukaryota; kingdom Metazoa; phylum Platyhelminthes; class Trematoda; order Opisthorchiida; family Opisthorchiidae; genus Opisthorchis; species Opisthorchis viverrini. The sequence continues at coordinate 50,397 of NW_008752426.1, read as the reverse complement.
GGAGACAAGACACAAAAGGGAGAAGAACTCGGAGTATCGGTTGCGCCAAAAGTGGCTTCGTTGCACAGAAAGATTCAGTGGTGGCCTTCTAGGAAAAAGTGACCACCGCGGCCGTAGCTAGATGACCATCACTTTAGAATATTATATGTAAACTATGTAGACCATGAGTGGGGCTGTGTACAATCTGGGACAAAACCTGTGCATTCAGTTGGGCGAGCAGTGCGGCGTAACGGATAGGACCCAAATTGTGAGATCAGGAACTATCCGTTAGGTTGAAGTGACCAGCACAAATTTAGACGCATGAGGAAGTTCATTTGCAATGGAGATAAAACTGGACTAATCAGCAATAGGAGCGGGAACCGGCGCCTGTATTGGATGGACACGGCCTACCATTGCAGGCCCTTTGTTCCAGGCTCTGATCCAGACGGCCTCGGGAATCCCTTTGTGATAATGAGAACAGTTGTAGGTATCCTAACTACCGAATGTACGCGTAGTATAAAAGTCCGAATATGGACGAATTAATATCGTATATTCTCGAATATCACGGGCGTACTATCAAACGCATCGTAAAACAAAGGCATATAAAAATACACTAAACAGAATGAATAGAATAG
>NW_008752426.1:46654-49280 GCF_000715545.1 Opisthorchis viverrini | reverse complement strand
CAAACAATCAGAAATATTAGATTGTGATAAACTTTCTACAACTCTGGATAGATAATCGACGTACTGAATAGATTTAGCAACACGATGAATAATGTCATATGTATACGAACTGAGGGCGATGCTCCAACGTTGAACCATGGCTGCGGATGACTTAGCAAATAATTTCATAGGATCGTATATGAATTTCAAGGCTTCATGATAGGTCAAAATCGTGAATGGTTTAACAAAAAGATACTTGTGTAGTCTAATTACACCCCAGCAGACAGCAAGAGCTTCACGCTGTGTTTGTTAATAGCCCTGTTCGGCTTGTGTTAGTCGACGGGATGCACAAATGACAGCACCGCCATTTTGTTCGAGAATAACACCCAATCCAGTTGGAGACGCATCGGTTATAACAGTTGAAGGATTTTTCGCAGAAAATGGTTTCAAAATAGCATCAGATTTAAGATAATTGAGTAAAGAACGCAATGTTCTCTCATGCTCAGATATCCATGAAAATTTTTCTAGAGATACCAGTTCAAATAGACAATAAGCTTTCTGAGAAAGGTTAGGTATGAATCGGGAACAACATTGCAATGCACCAAGTATGGATTAGGAGGGGATGGAGCATTGACTAAAGGCGTTAAACGTTCTTTGGCAGAAGAAAAACCATTCCCATCAACAGTGTAGCCTAAACATGATAGTTTGGAAACAGAAAATGCACATTTCGAAGAATTAACACCAACATTTAGGTCATGAAATCTTTTGAATATTGCAAGCAAGCATGAATCGTGTGTAACCTTATCGACAGCATGGACTATCACGTCATCTTGATAAGTTACAACACCTTCAAGACCGTCAGTAATTAAATTAATCACATCTTGAAATACAGCAGGAGCGACGTTAAGTCCGAAAGGCAAGAAATTATATCGATATAATCCAAATGGTGTATTGATGACTGTGCATTCACTAGTAGCATCATCGAGTGGTATCTGCAAGTATGCATCCTTCGAGTCTATTATTGAAAAGATTTTTGATCCCGCCAGACGATACAACACATCTTCAAGTTTTTCTGTAGCACACGAGCGTTGAAGTGGGCTTTTTCGGGTATCAATCGATAACCGCCACAAATTCTGACAGTTTTACCATCACACTTAAATGGCGTAACAGTTGGCGTAGCCCATTTGGATGACTCGACAGGTGTCAGAATACCTTTTTGGCACAATGAATCTAGAGCTAGACGCACTGGTTCACGCAAACCAAAAGGTACTGTACGTCGTTTGAGGAAAATCGGATCACCAGAAACCTCGAGTTTCATTTCTGGTATGCGCATTCATCCGGTGACTTTGTAGCAGCTCGTGATCAGTTGTTTTAATTCGGTTTCGTTGAAATTTGAAGTAGGTAGTGAAATGTTAACGGTAAGCGCATGTAAAATTTTGAGACCAATTATTGAAGGACCAGAATTAGATACAAGCGAATTACAATCAACAAAGTTACCACTGGAAACTTTGACTGGTATAGTACATGAACCAAGAAGCGGTAAAGCATGTCCAGTGATACCTCTAACAGATAATTGTGTCGGTTTTAAAACAGCAGTAGGATAAAATGCTATAAGATCTGATTCAGAAATAATGGATTCGACGCTGCCAGTATCAATGATAAAACTATGCTTTTTATTAGAGCCTGATATGAGCGTCTTCGACACATGCATAGAATTCGATAAAACAGATAAAGACATGGATGAGATGTTATCAGTCAAAGGCTTGATATCAGAATTTGAGTCGACAGTCAGTCTACAAACTCTTTTGGACTTACATACATTCTGAATATGCCCAATCTTACCACATGAAAAACATTTTGATTGGCGATGTATGCAAGTATATCTGGAGTGGTCCTGTCCACACGAAGCACATTTGCCAAGAACTTTTTTTGGTTGGCGTATTTGACGATTTTGAATGTTCGAATTCAGTTGGTTGTTTTTGTTATGATAACGCATATTGGTTTCAAATTTACCGTGTGGGCGACCTTCCAGCCCTTTCGACTTTAGTGCATTAAATAAAACGGTCTGGTTGCATTTAGTTACTTCTTTAACATTCTGGTATTGCTCGCAAATATTTCTGATCGATATGAAGCGTTAATCAGTCTGCACTAGGAGCTTTTGCTGTAGATCTGGAAGATTAATTCCGGCAATGAGGCGATCACTCAGTTGGCTTTCAAGTTCTTAGTCGTAGTCACATTTTGCAGCCTGCGTTTGCAGTTGGAGGACAAAATCACGAATACTCTGAGATTTGGATCGAATAAGCGAATTGAATTTCGCTCGTACTGCGGCCACAAAATTGATAGGCTTAAAATGCTTGAGAATTAACTTATGTAGATCATCGAATGTACAATCGATCGGCGCCGTAGGGAATGATAACTTCTTCACAAGAGCATAAGCATCCTTCTCAATGTAGCGCAGGAAATAAGCTGTCTTCTTTTTATCATCCAGAACCGATTGTAAGACACCAAATCCTGAAGGGTTCCAAATAATCCTCCACCTCCCGTGCAGTTGAATTTACACTGAGCGATTCCAGTTCAGATAACATTGTGATGAAGAGAAAAAAATTCCGGACCGCGACGCCAAATGTGATAATTAGAATAGTGGTAG
>NW_008752426.1:45067-46527 GCF_000715545.1 Opisthorchis viverrini | reverse complement strand
TCTACAATAGTGGGCCCATCAGCCCCTGGCGGTAGCGCACCGAGGACGCATAACAATTTTGGTGTCTGACAATCCGGTTCCTTGCGGAACTGCCCTGATCAATGATGTTAAAAGACGCCTAATGGTTAAGTGTTCTACGGTAGATCGCTTGTCACTCCGTAATTATAAATGGCTTGGTCAATTGCACCGCGGGCAGGTCAACCGAATTCTCCGAAGGACTTTCATTACACAAAGAAGCACAAAGTTAAAATAAGGGGTGGGATACCGAACAATTACTTAACAGCGAAGCAGGATAAACATTATCTTTAGTTATAATTACACCAAACGTTGACAGCTCCTTCAACGTGGATATATCAACGGATGTTGAAAATGTCAGTATTGGCTCAATGGGGCACCCAAAGACGTCCTGCATCCGACGTTTCGCGTGCACCAGCGAGGATCCATCCTTGTCTCCTCAATAAATGGTCCACTGACAACCCTGTGTTCACACGTTAATCTATAAGAGTAATTCCTCAAAGCTGCGTGGTGCACTGCCCGTCACAGTTAACTTTTTAATCGCTTTGATTTTGATGTTTTTTGGGGTCAAGTTTTGCAAAAACCTCTCTTTTCAGACAATGATTTCATCATTGTTTCCTCTATGACGCCGCCTCTTCAATTTAATAGTCCAACTGCTTGCAGATTCCTCTCTATTTTGCTTTAAAACCGCGAGTTAACATGTTTTGTTGTACTGAAATCGCTGGTTAAATTTTGCTGGACCATACGATGTGGTTTGTATATCATCCCCGGTGAACCAGTAAGTGTTGGTTTTACCAAGACAAAAATGTTTGAATTCTGAGATAATAAACATTACGGAATTTCATTTGTGGCGCTCAAATAAATTGACTTGGTGAATGAATCGAGCTAGATTTATTACGATGCAAATGTAGGAGTGAACTCTTTGGCATTTGGCCAACGTAGCTTAAACAATGCTGATTATTCCTTCAGCTGCAAAAGTAGGAGGCCGATAAACGCGTCACATTCAAAATGGCCTTAACTGGAATGTAAGACAGGGTGCACACGACTTAACTCATGCCAGAAAAATAAACAGAGATCGTTTTTATTGCTCGCCAATATATATTTCCACGTTATCAGTCTACTGTAGGCTGGAGAGTGCCGGAGTGTGCACAACCAGTTGAAGTGTTTATGCCTAACAATCCTGAAATCCGATGTGTCACTGGAGATGTCGAAGCTTTACAGAAGAGGTGAAGCAATGTCAAAGAGGCTGGTGAAATCAATTCTTCACGGAAGTTGCAATGAAAGATATTTCATCAATAAGGTGTCCTATTTCAAACAGAGTCAAACAGAATCCCGGTAAACCGTAACACAACTTGTTAAATTGGATTGTGTTTTCGTTTCTCAGTGATAGCGGTCCCACAAAAATATCCTTCCTTATATTTCAACTCATTCCACCAAAATCGAAC
>NW_008752426.1:42633-44175 GCF_000715545.1 Opisthorchis viverrini | reverse complement strand
TGCTTGCAGCTCAATCTTCTCTTAATTTAAGATCCATATAACTTTCTGCCGCTGCTCCTTCCCAACGGGTACATTCACAATTATCAAAAATGCTGTCAAACTTTTCACAGAGATGCAAGAAGATGGGCTCCGATACTCTTGTATATTTAAATTTTCTCACTTAGTCCAGTGCCAACGAAAGGAGCGAGTACTTCGCTGTGGAGTTATTTATGAGAAATGCCAAGGGAACAGTTACAGACTGTAGGACAGTAAAGAACAACTCTCATTTGTTTTCTGTTTACAAAACTAAACAACAATCTTCCCGCTGAACGCGTCTCCCGTATCGTTCTTAAATAATAATTGACTTAATCAAATCCAAGCAAATGCTACAAAGCGACTCTACAGATTCCGCGGTGGATCCCACTTCCAGAAAAGCAAAGTAGATTAACGTGGAAACATGCTACTCAGATGGCCCATCAGAGGTACCAACACTGCACATCCTCCTCCATTAAAGGATGATCGCGTGCTGCCAATTTTCATCTACCCCTGTCAAGTCGGCTTTGGCAGCTGATCTGGCCGGCTGCTCTTCGGGTGTACCATGCCACTTACCAAGCTGCGTCCCTTTCGATCTCGAAACATCGTGAATTGTACATAGCCGTTTCTCACGACCTTCTGTATAGACAAGCGAACCTGGTCATCGAGTGCCTAGGTGGGGGCACCCCAGCTTACTCCTTCCAGGATTCCGATGATACTTCCACCTGACCTTCGCGCCTGTTATAAATAGTCGTGCTTCACATCATACCGTTTTCTATCTTGCCCTTACTTAAATGGTGGTCAAGTTTTCAATAGCTCATCTCATTACATACTATAGCGCCTCTGGATACAAGCGTGTTGCCGGCCACAGCTGATTATTGCTTCAGCTGCAAAAGTAGGAGGCCGATAAACGCGTCACATTCAAAATGGCCTTAACTGGAATGTAAGACAGGGTGCACACGACTTAACTCATGCCAGAAAAATAAACAGAAATCGATTTTATTGCTCGCCAATATATATTTCCACGTTATCAGTCTACTGTAGGCTGGAGAGTGCCGGAGTGTGCACAACCAGTTGAAGTGTTTATGCCTAACAATCCTGAAATCCGATGTGTCACTGGAGATGTCGAAGCTTTACAGAAGAGGTGAAGCAATGTCAAAGAGGCTGGTGAAATCAATTCTTCACGGAAGTTGCAATGAAAGATATTTCATCAATAAGGTGTCCTATTTCAAACAGAGTCAAACAGAATCCCGGTAAACCGTAACACAACTTGTTAAATTGGATTGTGTTTTCGTTTCTCAGTGATAGCGGTCCCACAAAAATATCCTTCCTTATATTTCAACTCATTCCACCAAAATCGAACAGCTGCAACCGGCCCTGCGAGATAAAACTGTCCGAGTACATCTAGGTAAATTGGCAAACTATTCTTCAATTCACTTCTTACGAGCAGCTGTTAATTATGGAAAGAAAGAAAAAAATGCGAAATGCGGCAAACCAATGTGAAATACCAGTTCTTTGATGTGATGTGCT
>NW_008752426.1:37005-42111 GCF_000715545.1 Opisthorchis viverrini | reverse complement strand
CATCAGAGGATCCCTATTTCAGTAGTTCAATTCACGCCTATCCGATAGGGCACAGATTAACCAAATTGGTAACATTCAGTTTTCAATATTTTCCATCACATTTGGAGTCACTTAAATGAGCGTAGTAGGTATCACGCTCTCCCTGCTGCTTAACAGCGAACTGTTCAGCGCAGTTCCCCAAGGTAAACCCTCCTTGTTTGCGGACTATATAAAATGGCTTACACATTTCCCGTTTTACAAAGAATATTACGTTTCTCCAGATCCAACAACACTTAGCCCACTTGACTAGCTAGACAAATGCTTGCAGCTCAATCTTCTCTTAATTTAAGATCCATATAACTTTCTGCCGCTGCTCCTTCCCAACGGGTACATTCACAATTATCAAAAATGCTGTCAAACTTTTCACAGAGATGCAAGAAGATGGGCTCCGATACTCTTGTATATTTAAATTTTCTCACTTAGTCCAGTGCCAACGAAAGGAGCGAGTACTTCGCTGTGGAGTTATTTATGAGAAATGCCAAGGGAACAGTTACAGACTGTAGGACAGTAAAGAACAACTCTCATTTGTTTTCTGTTTACAAAACTAAACAACAATCTTCCCGTTGAACGCGTCTCCCGTATCGTTCTTAAATAATAATTGACTTAATCAAATCCAAGCAAATGCTACAAAGCGACTCTACAGATTCCGCGGTGGATCCCACTTCCAGAAAAGCAAAGTAGATTAACGTGGAAACATGCTACTCAGATGGCCCATCAGAGGTACCAACACTGCACATCCTCCTCCATTAAAGGATGATCGCGTGCTGCCCATTTTCATCTACCCCTGTCAAGTCGGCTTTGGCAGCTGATCTGGCCGGCTGCTCTTCGGGTGTACCATGCCACTTACCAAGCTGCGTCCCTTTCGATCTCGAAACATCGTGAATTGTACATAGCCGTTTCTCACGACCTTCTGTATAGACAAGCGAACCTGGTCATCGAGTGCCTAGGTGGGGGCACCCCAGCTTACTCCTTCCAGGATTCCGATGATACTTCCACCTGACCTTCGCGCCTGTTATAAATAGTCGTGCTTCACATCATACCGTTTTCTATCTTGCCCTTACTTAAATGGTGGTCAAGTTTTCAATAGCTCATCTCATTACATACTATAGCGCCTCTGGATACAAGCGTGTTGCCGGCCACAACCCAATTTTCGGATCAACCTGAAGGCGCGAAAATCACATCAACATAAACGGAGATTTCCTTGTAATTGGTAGTATAAAAGAACGATGAGTTAGCAAACCGTTGACAAGTTCAATTCCGAGTCTTTCACTTTGGCCGACAGCGACTCCTTAATCGTTCGGTTGTTATCTTTGTTTGCGCCATCTTTTCGCGGGCGGCACTATGCCGTCCTTAGCCGTATGATGTCAAGCTTCTGCAAGAGAGTCATAAACTTTTTCGCTCTTGAAGCAATGTTCCCGATCGGTTATGATCATCATCATGGTTGGCCGCAATGTGATGCACTACCACCCATTTATCAGGCGCGGCTGTCGCCCCGATCAACAGCGACAGGTGTTCTGTCATTATGAAGATGTATTGATCTCTGTTGGTTGCCACTGTCGACGGAACACTACCTGCCACTCTCTGAGACAAGCATGGATTCCATGGGACGGGTTGCCCCTGTCGTGTACCCTTTTATCAGCTGGCACCGCCTACAGGACACAGCAAAATCTATCACTTCAACTCTCATCTAGGGCCAGTGGACCCCCTGCCGAAGTTAGTTGTACTCTCTGCGCACCCTGTATGTGCCATCCGATGGCATTCGACGATAAGACGCGAGTTTCTACGGGCTGCACAACATCCAAATTAGTGGCGTTCCAGGAAATTATGCCAGAGCAGCTGTTAATTATGGAAAGAAAGAAAAAAATGCGAAATGCGGCAAACCAATGTGAAATACTAGTTGTTTGATGTGCTCCAATATACCAGACGTGAAACAGCCGCACACGTTTTCCTGAATCATCCTTTTTTTCATTAGGTAGTGTAAATCGGGTTATAATCACAAACTTTCTCTGAAATTTCCTGGATGTGCATCCTTTTGGCGAAAGTCGGGACCGAAATGTGCATAAGAGAATCTTTCATAATTATCAGCATGAAGGATATCGCTCCAAAATGTATCTGTTAAATTTCCGAAGATCAGTAAGTCGCAATATTCCAGTGGGTTGTTCACCTCTTAGATAATTGAACTGTTGACATCAGAGGATCCCTATTTCAGTAGTTCAAGAGGGTCCGCCGATCAATGTGACTCCGGAACAATTCCAATCCCTCATCTCCCTCTGCGTTCTCAATGCTCGTTCCATCCAACAAGGCGGCTGCAACCTTCCGTAACGCTGGATCCCGTCGTTGGAGTTGAACCAACCTTCCGGGATCCAGTTCGACGACGGGGCTTTTGGCCCCAATCATGATCCTGGGGGCATCATCTTCAGCCCCTGGTCTTGGCAGCCAATCAGCCAAGTGATTCTCCTTCTCTGATACGAGCTGGATAGTGGAGCTCCAGTCTTGCAACCAGAGTGCACAGTGCAAGAGATATCCGCGAGGATATCTGGTGGTCGTGATCCACTCTATGGGGTAGTGATCAGTTTTGACATGAAATTTCGCCCATGATGATATGGCTTGCAGATAGGGCCCAGACGATCGCCGAACATTTTTCTCAGTGGTCGAGTACGTCTGTTCAGCTTTAGACAGGAGATGACTGAGCCGATACCGCAATCACTAGCGTCCGCTTCAACAGCGGAAATCTCTCCGAACTTGGGTAGTTTGTTTGTCGGTTGCCGGTCCAATATCCGCGGCCTAAAACAGTCGAAGGACACAAGGCTTCACCGGCAAGGCTTCACCGGCCCATCCAGACTTCCCATTTTGTTCGGCCAAGTCGAACAGTGGCGCAGAAATCCGATGCGGTTCAATAGAGGCTTCAAGCGTACTGCGGGCTCCGGTTCCAAAAAGCTGAAAATAGCGATATCGTCTCCTACCCGACAACATTCTTGAATCCCCTCTATTGGGTTTCTCCAGCCTTAAAAGCCGCTTTCTCCTGATTGCTCACCTTGATAAATAGTTGTCAGTATCCGAAACAAAGTGGAATATCGGGGATGATGAAGGGGATCAAAAATCTCCGCAACCTAAGGCACCCACAACCAGATATTCGGTTAGCTCTTTCAAGCACTTGAAATCAACGCAAAACCTGTATTTTCCGTTCGCCTTCCTTACAAGCACAGGAGAAACTGTACGCACAATTAGATTCTTCGAGTACGCCATTTTTCCACATCTCTTGAATCCATTTATGGAACCCCTGCCATAGATGTGCGGCAGCGGACGCGGGCCAATTCACGGGTAGAAGTCAAACGGATCATCATCGCCCCGAACCAGTTCGAAATATCCCCCGACCACGGCCCGCACTGACGGTACGTTAGATGACGGAACTTTCCGCACACATAGCTCACTCACGAAAACGCCTGGATAAACTTCAGTGTTGATTGTGCTATACATTGTCATCAGCTTTCCTTGCTGTAGGTCAACAACGGAATCCATGTTCTTGAGAAAATCTACCCCCAACTATTGTCTGTTCTAGGTCTGAGCTGATCAGAAACGCGTGCTGCACAGACATATTGACTAAGCCTGTTGGGTGCATCGACAATCTGTCAATCTTCAAGCGATATCCACCTACTGCTCTCACGGCTAATGCGCATGGTCTGCATTAAGCTTGGTTCCCTCTCCGCTCCAGCGGTAAATCTGCGGTATCGATCCAGCACATCACACTCTACAGACACGCACATGAAATAGATTTTGAACAACTCGCCACGTAGCTTATTCAAATTTCCAACCTTACTGCATCTTGTGCACCTTACGGGGGAGAGTCAGAAATCCAAAGGTGGTGTATATTTCGAGAGTGAGCACCTTACGTCTGGATGGAAATAATTACAAACAGGTCTCCGAAATGAGTTAACCGGCATATGTCATATCCATCAGTTAAACGGATCCTAGCCAGCTTACACTGAATATATATACTTTTTCATAAGTTTGACGTACATAAGTCGCAAAACCGAATATTCCAGTACGCGGACTATTGTAAATTCAACGTTCGACCGCAACTTTAGGCTTTTTTGTTTTCACCGGATAATGCACATATATTTAAGGCCGAATTGAATGTTCATTAGTTAAATTGAACGCACAATATGAGTGGCATTATTGCGTGTCTGGCTAACGCTCTCAGGCAACTGTCACAGTTTGTGCATTTGCAACTAGTGAAAATGGATTTTATAGACGTCCATCAAAGAATTCACAATAATGTCGATGAAGGCACTGCATGCTTTTGTGTGCACATGGCTAAGCCTGAGGGGAATATACCTGAGGCAAAACAAAACCTACGCTTAAGACAAAATAAAGCTATCATATAATCATGTTGGCAAAGAATAAAGATTTATTTTTACAAGATTACAATCACTCAGCCTTCTCGAGGTCACCGAAGCAATGAAATGATGCTCGCGGAATGATGTAGAAGAGCAAGGGTTAACTTTCACTTTCACTTTCGTTACGCAGGCATAGTTGAGCCAATCGGACCCACACGTAAACCTATTCTAGCGACGATATTCGTCCGACCCTACAAACCCACAAACAGATTGCATCTCAGTAGCATAATCCACGCTGATGATGTGTTTCGCTCTTACAAGCAGTTGTTTTTTAGTTGCGAAATTCGATTGTACAACGAATGGAAGACAGGCAATTGTTCTTATTACAGGGATGTCAGTCTCTGTATAGCTGGTCCTGTGTACGTGTAGGGCAGTATAAAACCCAGGAACACCAGGCACAAGTAAACTCAACGATGCTGCCAACAAAAGAATGCGGTTGTATATGACCCTCAAGCCATACCACTAAAAGACTTTCTCTATAAAAAAGTTGTACTTTGTTTATGCGTCATGGTTCGCACGATTCTTTTGAAAGAAATCCAAATTAGTTGATTTTTATCCTAAAGGAGGGCTAGAAAATCTCACATTTTAAGTTGCACCTATATTATTGTTTTCATATGTAGTTTCTATCAGTCCTAGCATATAATGCATCGTCCGTCATTCGCAATATCCC